>NC_053024.1:108717958-108965020 GCF_003073215.2 Triticum urartu | reverse complement strand
GAGTGTCTCAAAGATATGATCATACTGGACTCATGTGTTGAGTCATGATTGAGAAATCTATTCAAGTGAAGAATTCAACATACCCTTCATGACGTCAAGATTAAACATGGAGTAGAGATATTGGTTGACCAAGATGAAGCTCAGAGATCGAACTCTAAATGGTCAACACACGAGCGCAAACGATGCACCACATAGGATCTTGTGGTATGATAAGAAATTATCAATTGCACTCTGTGTACTAACCCATACTATGTATTGCCTATGGTTTTGAGGGTTAGGTGATTCTCATGGGCTCGCATCGAGAGAGAGAGAGAGAGAGAGAGAGAGAGAGAGATCTCAAGTGTCCATGAGAGGATGACATCAAGTGTTGATGATCATGGTTGACAAGGGCAAGTTAAAGATAGCCATCCCGAAGGATTACATGCTTGAAGCTTGTGGATGATCACGTGATGAATGTATGAAGATGAATACAATGCAATGCTCCCCGCATGGCTTATGGGGGAGCTACTTGAAGCCTTCACCAAGTCTCATGATCAAGATCATCGCTCTGACTTGAGCCAAGCATAAAGGTCAACATCAAGCTCAACTGGAATGATTTAGTCAAAGGTATTAGTTCCTTTGGCTTTAGTTGTGCGGATCGATGACCATTGAAAAGGATATATGCTCAAGAATGAGTTTCCGGAAGCTATCTAGTATAGTTCTTTTATGATTCTTGAGTTATAGGGATCCCGCACTATTAAGAGGGGATCAAAGGGGTTAGTGATACATTTGCTCAAGTCAACATCTTCTATTTCTACTTCCTCACATCATATTCCAACATAGGCATATTTTACTCCTATCCAACACAATTCCACTCATATCCTATATACCAAATAAATCCATAGCCAACTAGGTTCCCCAAAATATATGATCTAACCTTTTCATACTTTGCATCCTCCATTTTGGTTTATCTTGGGTGGTTCTCTATGTGAGGACCTGGAGCTTTTCCACAGCTTCAAAACAAGCCCAAGATCATCAAAATCGGAGTCCGGATGAGAAAGTTATGGATGTTTTACTTTTGGGGCGCCTGCAGTTTTTGTGTTGGCCGGATATCCGGGACTTAGCCCGAAAATCCGGCCGTAGATGTCCAGAACTGTGTTGAAATGCTGGTTGTGTCCTTCGGATGTCTGGCAACTTGGGCCAGATGTCCGGGGCCCTAACTTGGGCCAGATGTCCGGGCTTTGGCTAGATGTCCGGCCCAACACAGCCACTTACTCACAAATGGCTAGTTTTCTAGGCTTGCTATATATACCCCTCTACTAATCCGGTAGAGGGTTGAGCAACACATTCATATGAACCCTAGAACACAAAAAGGCTCCCTCTCACTTCTCCTACACCAAATCTTAGATCCCGGAGAGATTCGTGAGAGTTCTTGAGAGATTTTCCAATCAAGTGATAGATCCACTCCCTCTCCCTCTCTTGACCAAAGGAATTCGTGATTTGAGCAAGTCTTGAGCATTTCCCATTTGTTCTTGTTATTCTTTGAGGTTGGAGACTCCTAGGTGGTAGGAGTGCTCCGGTGAGGAATCAACTTGTGATTTGTCCCCCGAAAAGTTTGTGAAGGTTTGGAGGCCGCCTCAAGGTCTACCACTAGTGGATGAGAATCGCCTTCGTGGTGATATCTCAAGGAGAATAGGGTGAGCCTTTGTGGCGTTGGTGTGCCTTCGTGGTAACATCCACCTCTCTAATGGTGACTAGCTTCCCTCCAAGGAAGTGAACATCCTGATACATCCTCGTCTTCGTGACTTTGGTTATCCCTAACCCTAACTCCTTACTTGTGGTTTACTTTGGTCACTTGACCGTGCATTCACTATATATTGTTGTCCTCATTATATTGTGTTGGCCATTACCTTCAAGAGATTTTTTAGGCCTACACTTTATATTCGTAATTCATACTTTCTACTATTGTTCTATCTTATGCTTAGTGTGAATTGCTAGCTTGTAACATTCATTTCCATATCTTGTGACATAACTTGTGTAAGCTTGTAGTGCTTACTTGAGTTTGCTTGTATCATTCAATTCCATATATTGTGATACAATTTGTGTAAGCTTGTATTGCTTACTTGTGGTTGTGTGTATTATTCATTTCCATATCTCGTGATATACATTGAGTAAGTTTGTGTGACTTACTTGTGCTTACTCATATCCTCGTTGTTCTCATCTTCTTTATCCTAATTTGCTGGTGCACTTAGTGAGCCTAGTATATTTAGGATTTGTGCTTGAAAAGTATCCGCTTAGTTTATTTCCGCATTAGGATATAGCCAAATTCGTAAATGATTTTTAAACGCCTATTCACCCCCCCTCTAGGCGACATCGTGGTCCTTTCAATTGGTATCAGAGCCCGGTCTCTCCTTATTAGGCTTCACCGCCTAGAGAGTAACGATGTCAACTAGTGAACTAGTGCATGATGACACATTTTGTTTTAATGGAAAAAATTACATTATGTGGAGATTACACATGCTTAGTTACTTTCGGGCCATGGGTCCAAATGCTTTGCAGATTGTTGTTGTAGGGGATTCAAATCTAAAGGATGGACAATCTCCATCACTTGAGGATATGCATCTTGATAGTCAAGTTTTGAGTGCCATTCACCAAGCTATATCTTTCGAAGTGTTTAAGGAAATCTTGACTTGCAAGTCGACTCACGAGGCTTGGACCAAACTTGAAGATATACATGGTGGGTCCAATCTTGATGAAGACAATATTCTTTTCAGGGAGTTAATGGAGGATTTCTCCACATTTTTAAATCATGAAGAACTCTATATTTCTTCCACCTCCAATTACTTGGACACTTCAATATCTTCCACTTCACCATCATGTGGCGTGCCACAAGGTAATGACATGGTGAGTGAAGAAATATCTTGTGAGGATGGTGGTAAGCTCACTTCTGATGATATGCTTGATCTCCCATGTTGCCATGATAGAAATGATTTGGTTTCCTCTAGTTGTTCTATGACTAACCATGTAGAGGAAATCAAGAAAGATGAGGCATGCTTGATTGATGAAGAACCCTCTTCTCCAAAAGAATCATCATCACCCCCCTTTGTTCACATGTGCCTCATGGCAAGAGGTAATGACGAGGTATCATCTTCTCTTAGTGATAATGATGATAGTTGTAATGAGGATGATGATGATGACTTGACTCAAAATCTCTATGAGATTGGGAAAACTCTTCATAGAGCTAAAGATAACACTTATAAAAGGTTCCAGGATGTTCTTGCTTGCTTTCAAAAACGTAATGACTTATTTCTGAACGAGCAAGCGAAAAGTGAACAACTTGAACATGAACTTGCTAAGGCTCATCAATGTCTTAGTGACTTGAGGTCTTTAAAAGAAGAGATTGAAGTTACTCATTGTAAACTTAAATAGGATTTTGAGCAACTTCAAGCTACTCATGCGGGGAGAGCTCACCAAACTCTCTAAGCCTCATGAGGAACTTCAAGCTACTCATGCGGGGTCTCTAGTTTCTACATGCTCCTCGCATATTGATAATGATGATTGTGCTACTAACTCTATCTTGTGTGAAGCACCGTTGTTGAAAGAAAATGTTGAGCTAAGGACTCAACTTGATTTGCTAACTAGAAATTATGGGAAATTGGAAGAAAGTTATGAAAAGCTCTTGGGCACTCATGAGGATCTTTTAATCTCTCATGATGGGCTAAAGTTAGCTCATGAGGTTATGTTCACGAAGGTAAAATCGTGTGAGTCTCATGTGGATATTAGCGCATCTTCTACTCAAAATGCCTTATTTCCATGTGCTAGTCCTTGCACTTCCTCTCTACATGATATTGATACACCTCATGATGAATTGCTTACCTTGTCTTGTTGCTCTAACCATGAAGTTTATACTTCCACTAGTCCTCTTGTTTCTAGTCTTGAAACTAACCATGTAGAGGAAATTAATGAGCTCAAGGCCCAAGTCACTAGTTTGAAGAAAGACTTGGAAAAGTGCGATGATGGACATAGTTTTCACTCCAACAAGAAGAAATCCATAAACAAGAAAAGGGGGGCAAGACGAAGCCAAGAATGAGTCCAACATTTCTTGCTTTAAGTGCAAAAAGGTTGGACATCACGTGAGATCTTGTCCATTGAAGAAAAGGGCTTATAAAGGGAAGCTACATGGGAAGCGGCCTCAAGCTCAATCTCAAGTTCAACCTCAAGTTGAAGAACGGCCACTATCCATGATGAACCATGTTATTACTTCCCAAGTTGAGAAAGTAAAGAAGAAGAGAATGAGGAGTACATGTTGCTATATTTGCCGTAGGATGGGACACATAGCTTCATCATGTCTTAACGGTAACAACTCTAAGCCTCCAATTATCAATGATCATTATTCACTTAGGAAGGATATTGATGGTAATATGTTTGCCAAGTATGTTGGTGCCCAAAGTGGTTTGAAAGTGGATAAGACCATTTGGGTTGCCAAGCCTATTGTTACTAACTTCTTAGGACCCAACGTGGTTGGGGATCATCGAGATCAAACTTGATCAATAGGTGTGTGGAGGGCATTGGAGACTTGGATAATTCACAAAGAAAAATTATTCTCACCATTCATTATGATTCAAATCAAGTCAAATGAATTATCATCATATTTGTCATTCAAATGCTCCTCTTGGCGGTAACTTGTATTTATATTGTCTACATTGAAAGTTACTAGCCCCATGCATGTTTAGGTTTTGTACCTACTATGTATTTGTTAATGTTGTGCCTCTTAGTATGCTTGATTTGTGTTATCTAGCATGTGTAGGTTGTTATGCATGTCGTATAGTTGTGTGTGTGGTTTCGATCCTTTATTGCTTCATTAGTTGAATCTTCCTTGGCTCTTTTGAGATATTAATTGATCATCACATTATGGGGGAGTGCTATGTTTACGCATATCACAAACCTTAAATGTGTATATATGTGGGATACCACCTAGTATTGTTAGTGCAATATTATCTAGTTACTATGTGGTGTGTAAAGCTCATTTGAAACTCAAATTGTCATCCATTAATTATCCTTAGTTGGGTTTCGTTTGCCTCTTATGGATAATACATGGATCATCATCTTATGGGGGAGTGACATGCTTTGTGCATATCACAATCCTTGTTAACATGAACAATTGAGGGATGCCACTTAGAATTTATATTTGAGATTATCTTATATCGCCGTGGCTTGCAATGCCTTGTTCACGTATGGCATTCTTGTGCGGTTTTGCCCTTGGTTATCTTAAATCATATTTGGAAAATCGTTTGATTAAAGCTATTCTAGTTGTTGCTTTGCATGATGATCTATCTAATTGGTATGTCAATAATATGCTATCCAAGCATTGTGTTTATTTCTAATCTCTCATGTTATGCTTGTCTTAGTATAGATGATTATGTACTTATGTGGTTTCTACGCTGAATGATAACTCGAAAGACCATTTTGTTCGAGTTCATCTTATTAGTTTGTATGGAGTTATGGGAGTTTGTTATCTCATTGTCTATAGTATCCTATATCGACTTGAGTGAGATATTCCTATGAGTATGTGTGCAATGCATATCTTATATGCTCATTGGTTTTCCTTTGTTCATATGTTGAACTTTGTGTGCTATCATATGTTGATTTGTCACTTTGATTTATTTTGGACAACATGAATGACTTGTCTTTGATGGTTGTGTGTTTGGAGTTCACTAATATACAATAAGATAATATTAAGCCATGTGCTATGCTTTCAAGCAAAGATCTCATTGGTATATTTTATGACTCCTGTTTGGATATCTTATTCTTTCCTTTTGTAACTATTTCATGTGTACATCCTTCTTGGTGGATATATATCACCATGATTGTCATCTACCTAGAATCCTATACATGTGAGAGAAGTTACATCTCTTGTTGATATCCCCATTCTTTCATGTCCACCGTTTCATTCTCTTTTTTTATATCTTTGGTGGCTCCATGGAAGCATTCGTTGTATGAGTGCGTGTATGACCTCTTTCAATCTTAGTGCACTCATGATTGGTGAAGTTTGTTGTCCTTGCACTTGCCTTGACAAGCCTATTATTTCCTATCTTCACCATGGGTTATCACAAGCTTTGATTTTTAATTTGCTATTAGTGAGCTTGTGAACCCATTGGCTTGATGTGTGCGTGACCTGCTTAACTTCGTGTGTGTGGGAAGGACATGTCTGGAACCTTGTATCTCATTTACTCAAGACTATGTTGATGCTTAATTCTCATCCTTATATTAGTCTTCTCAAGTGCTTTGACATGAATCATACACATCGTTTTGGTTGTGCCTATTATTAGGTTGCCTCATTTACATGTTGCTCAACCATATGTTTGTTGCAATTGCTAGGCTTATTTTCCTATCTATGCTTTCTTGCAATTGTTTTGTATTCCTATTGATTTTGGGGGAGTGATGATCCTATTTTGTGCACTTATTCAAATAAAAAAATTTATAAATAGTGCACAAATCATGGGGAGCTTTTCTATTTTCCTTAGAACACTCCGTTGCTCAAATCATAATATTCTTTTATCCTTCTGGATCGTCGGATCTTTTGATTGCTTGCATCACATTGTGTTATGCAAATGAGATCAATTTGTGTCATGTACTTTGTGCCATGTGCCTTGATCTTATGCTAGGCTCAAAGTTTTATAATAGTGGATTCACTTGTGGATATCATGTTTTTATCAATTACAACATTTTTTGTGTATACGGGTTTCTTTGTGGATACATATCATGATTATTACTGGCCACTTAGAAATTTTTATACATAAGAAAGTTCATATCTTTCCTTGATATCATTTAGTCCTTGCTGGCCACTTTGTGTGTTCCTTTTATTCGTATAGTGGATTCGGTAAGAGGTTGTGTCGTGAGTGCTTGTATGCATTGCAAATATCCTTGCGCACTCAAGTGTTTTGGATGTATTTTGGACCCATACTTGACATGATGATCACATTGTATATTCCTATTTTATCTTGTCCAAAATATGTTCTTTGGATCTTTTGAATGTTTTCCTCCATGTTTAATCTTATTTTCATATCATACTATCTTGTTGCATTCTAGATACTATATATGGGTTGAGATCCTCAAATTTTTCATCATTGAATATGTGCATTTGATTTCACTCACATTTTCGCGATATGCACACATTAAGGAGGAACTCATACTATATTAGTCTTCTAGATTTTCCCATCCATTTTGGCATTTGTTGCCAATGGGGGAGAAGTTTAGAGGGTTTAAGATAAGTATTTTTGTAGTGCTTGTTGTCACTCAAGCATATCTACCCCTGTTATATATTCTTGTTGCATGGATGAGTATTGTATATAGGGAAATCTTCTCCTAGTTTATGTCAACCAATATATGCAATGACATTCAAAGTTCATTCACACATGCATATATTGTGGGGGAGTTTGCCCTATATACTATGGGTGTACTATCATCAAATGCTTGTGTAGTGTCTTGATGATAGTACAACCATCCCATGTATACAGTTTACACTCGGATAAATTGCATGCTTATTTAAAAATTCATTATATAAACCCTCTTGTTGAGATTGTCATCAATTACCAAAATGGGGGAGATTGAAAGTACATATAGTCCCCATGTGTGGTTTTGGTAATTAAATAACAATCCTATAGGACTAA
The DNA here is from genome assembly GCF_003073215.2 of Triticum urartu. Classification (NCBI taxonomy): domain Eukaryota; kingdom Viridiplantae; phylum Streptophyta; class Magnoliopsida; order Poales; family Poaceae; genus Triticum; species Triticum urartu. Next base: position 108,957,371 of record NC_053024.1, on the reverse strand, counting down.
TGTTTGCATTGAGATATACATTTGAAGGTTAGTCCCATTGAAAAATGATTGAAGAATAATGGAAGACAACTCCTTTGAAGCAACAATTACATCGAGATGATGAAAATGGAGTTCATTGGACTATCTTAAGGGTTGTGATGCTTAGAGCTATGGTTTGAGCCATAATGAATCAAGATCTTAAAAGGATGATTTGTATGATGAATTCTAGGAGTGTCTCAAATATATGATCATAATGGACTCATGTGTTGAGTCATGATTGAGAAATCTATTCAAGTGAAGAATTCAACATACCCTTCATGACGTCAAGATTAAACATGGAGTAGAGATATTGGTTGACCAAGATGAAGCTTGGAGATCGAACTCTAAATGGTCAACACACGAGCGCAAATGATGCACCACATAGGATCTTGTGGTATGATAAGAAATTATCAATTGCACTCTGTGTACTAACCCATACTATGTGTTGCCTATGGTTTTGAGGGTTAGGTGATTCTCATGGGCTCGCATCGAGAGAGAGAGAGAGATCTCAGATCTCAAGTGTCCATGAGAGGATGACATCAAGTGTTGATGATCATGGTTGACAAGGGTAAGTAAAGATAGCCATCCCAAAGGTTACATGCTGAAGCTTGTGGATGATCACGTGACGAATGTATGAGATGAATACAATGCAATGCTCCCCGCATGGCTTATGGGGGAGGCTACTTGAAGCCTTCACAAGTCTCATGCAAAGATCATCGCTCTGACTTGAGCCAAGCATAAAGTCAACATCAAGCTCAATTGGAATGATTTAGTCAAAGTATTGGTTCCTTTGGCTTTTAGTTGTGCGGATCGATGACCATCGAAAAGGATATATGCTCAAGAATGAGTTCCGGAAGCTATCTAGTATAGTTCTTTTATGATTCTGATTCTTGAGTTAAAGGGATCCTGCACTATTAAGAGGGGATCAAAGGGGTTAGTGATATATTTGCTCAAGTCAACATCTTCTATTTCTACTTCCTCACATCATATTCCAACATAGGCATATTTTACTCCTATCCAACACAATTCCACTCATATCCTATATACCAAATAAATCCATAGCCAACTAGGTTCCCCAAAATATGTGGTCTAACCTTTGCATACTTTGCGTCCTCCATTTTGGTTTATCTTGGGTGGTTCTCTATGTGAGGACCTGGAGCTTTTCCATAGCTTCAAAACAAGCCCAAGATCATCAAAATCGGAGTCCGGATGAGAAAGTTATGGATGTTTTACTTTTGGGGCGCCTGCAGTTTTTGTGTTGGCCGGATATCCGGGACTTAGCCCGGAAATCCGGCCGTAGATGTCCAGAACCGTGTTGAAATGCTCGTTGTGTCTTCCGGATGTCCGGCAACTTGGGCCAGATGTCCGGGGCCCCAACTTGGGCCAGATGTCCGAGCTTTGGCCAGATGTCCGGCCCAACACAGCCACTTACTCACAAACGGCTAGTTTTCTAGGCTTGCTATATATACCCCTCTACTAATCCGGTAGAGGGTTGAGCAACACATTCATATGAACCCTAGAACACAAAAAGGCTCCCTCTTACTTCTCCTACACCAAATCTTAGATCTCGGAGAGATTCGTGAGAGTTCTTGAGAGATTTTCCAATCAAGTGATAGATCCACTCCCTCTCCCTCTCTTGACCAAAGGAATTCGTGATTTGAGCAAGTCTTGAGCATTTCCCCTTTGTTCTATTTAATCTTGGAGGTTGGAGACTCCCAGGCAGTAGGAGTGCTCCGGTGAGGAATCAACTTGTGATTTGTCCCCCGGAAAGTTTGTGAAGGTTTGGAGGCCGCCTCAAGGTCTACCACTAGTGGATGAGAATCGCCTTCATGGTGATATCTCAAGGAGAATAGGGTGAGCTTTCGTGGCGTTGGTGTGCCTTTGTGGTAACATCCACCTCTCTAACGGTGACTAGCTTCCCTCCAAGGAATTGAACATCGGGATACATCCTCGTCTTCATGACTTTGGTTATCCCTAACCCTAACTCCTTACTTGTGGTTTACTTTGGTCACTTGACCGTGCATTCACTATATCTTGTTGTCCTCATTATATTGTGTTGTCCATTCCCTTGAAGAGATTATTTAGGCCTACACTTTATATTTGCAATTCATACTTTCTACTATTGTTCTATCTTATGCTTAGTGTGAATTGCTAGCTTGTAACATTCATTTCCATATCTTGTGACATAACTTGTGTAAGCTTGTAGTGCTTACTTGAGTTTGCTTGTATCATTCAATTCCATATATTGTGATACAATTTGTGTAAGCTTGTATTGCTTACTTGTGGTTGTGTGTATTATTCATTTCCATATCTCGTGATATACATTGAGTAAGTTTGTGTGACTTACTTGTGCTTACTCATATCCTCGTTGTTCTCATCTTCTTTATCCTAAGTTGTTGGTGCACTTAGTGAGCCTAGTATATTTAGGATTTGTGCTTGAAAAGTATCCGCTTAGTTTATTTCCGCATTAGGATATAGCCAAATCCGTAAAAGATTTTAAAACGCCTATTCACCCCCCTCTAGGCGACATCGTGGTCCTTTCAGTGATGCAGCAAAGTAGCGTAAGTATTTCCCTCAGTTTTTGAGAACCAAGGTATCAATCTAGTAGGAGACTACACGCAATTCCCTCGTACCTACAAAAACAAATAAGAACCTAGCAACCAATGCAATAAAGGGGTTGTCAATCCCTTCACGGTCACTTACGAGAGTGAGATCTGATAGAGATAATAATAATAACATAAATATTTTTGGTATTTTTTATGATATATATTGAAAGTAAAGATTGCAAAATAAAATATATTGGAAACTTATATGATAAAAGATAGACCCGGGGGCCATAGGTTTCACTAGTGGCTTCTCTCAAGATAGTATGAGTATTATGGTGGGTGAACAAACTACTATCGAGCAATTGATAGAAAAGTGCATAATTATGAGAATATCTAGGCATGATCATGTATATAGGCATCATGTCCGCGATAAGTAGACCGAAACGATTCTGCATCTTCTACTATTACTCCACACATCGACCGCTATCCAGCATGCATCTAGAGTATTAAGTTCATAAGAACAGAGTAACGCAGGCAAGATGACATGATGTAGAGGGATAAACTCAAGCAATATGATATAAACCCCATCGTTTTATCCTCGATGGCAACAATACAATACTTGCCTTTCTGCCCCTGCTATCACTGGGAAAGGGCACCGCAAGATTGAACCCAAAGCTAAGCACTTCAGCCATTGCAAGAAAGATCAATCTAGTAGGCCAAACCAAACTGATAATTCGAAGAGACTTGCAAAGATAACCAATCATACCTAAAAGATTTCAGAGAAGAATAAAGTTTTGTTCATAGATAAACTTGATCATAAACCCACAATTCATCGGATCTCGACAAACACACCGCAAAAAGAGTTACATCAAATAGATCTCCACGAAGATCGAGGAGAACATTGTATTGAGATCCAAAGAGAGATAAGAAGTCATCTAGCTAATAACTATGGACCCGAAGGTCTGTGGTAAACTACTCACACATCATCGGAGAGGCTATGGTGTTGATGTAGAAGCACTCCGTGATCGATTCCCCCTCCAGGGAGCTCCGGATATGGCCCAAGATGGGATTTCTTGGGTACATATTGTTGCAGCAGTAGAAATAGGGGTTCGTGGTGCTCCTGGATGTTTTCGGGGTATATGGATATATATATAGGAGGAAGAAGTAGGTCGGTGGAGCTGCGAGGGGCCCACGAGGGTGGGGGGCTCGCCCAGGGCAGTAGGCGTGCCCTCTTGCCTCGTGGCCACCTCGTTTCTTTCTTGACGTCTATTCCAAGTCCCATGGATCATGTTTGTTCCAAAAATAACTCTCCCGAAGATTTCATTCCGTTTGGATTCCGTTTGATATTCCTTTTCTGCGGAACACTGAAATAGGCAAAAAAACCAACAATTTGCACTGGGCCTTGGGTTAGTAGGTTAGTCCCAAAAATAATATAAAATTGTATAAATAATCCCATTAACATCCAAAATAGATAATATAATAGCATGGAACAATCAAAAATTATAGATACGTTGGAGACGCATCAGCTCCCTGGCCCTTTGGGTTTCAACCACCGCTGGAGTTTCACCCCCGTCGGGCAGAGCCGCCAATCGTGTAGCTGCAGCAATCATGTTGTCCAGAGGGGTGGAGTAATGACCCGGAGGTGTCATCACACGCTGAGGCGGAGTGTTGTTCATGTGCGGCCGGCCGGGCGGTTCAACCATCCGGTTTACAACCGACGGGTTACTAGCCCCAGCTCCAAGGGTGTTGAAGAGGTCTCTTGACTCATAAACCAAGGGCAAACGACTCCGGTGCTTCCTCCTCAAGACTTCGTGTGAGGCGTTCTGATATACCCTAAGCTGATATGAATCTGCTTGAATCCACTGTGCTTGGGCGTCCAAAACGGCTTGTTCTGTGGCCATCCTAGCTATTCCATCACGTAATTTAGCTACTTCTACCTTCTGTTGCTCCTAGTTTTCTGGGGTTACCTCAACCTCCATCAGAGTCGCCAGAACATCCATTAGATCTGTTAAGACTTGATTCGGCGGGCGAGCTGAACCGCCAGCCCCAGCTGCCGTGACCGCAGATGCACCAGAAGTTATAGCCGCGGCAGCTGTCGAGCCAAGAACCGGCTGTGTGCCAGTCATGAAGATCGCCACCCTGTTTGGCGGCTCATGGGGATCCGGAATACTGTCGCCATCGGAACAGCCCCCCAAGCCTTCCATCTTGTAGCTGATACATTGAATTGGTCTCGCCTCTGGACTCATCATCGGAGCAGATCTCCGTCTCACCAGCATAGACAGAGCCTTCCAAATCAGCCCATGGGTGAACCCTACGAAGACATGCCCTATGGCTGGCTGAGCCAGGGCGGGTCGTGCATGCTGAGCCATCTCGATGATGTTGGTGCAGATGTCCGGCTCAGGGCTTGGCTCGCCGATCTTGCCGATGAAGACGTGGATTCCGCCAAAGGGGACCCGGTACCCGTACTCAATTGAGCCGGCCTTGGGGCCCCAGCCTGCATCGTTGATGTAGAGCTTGCCGCGACGACTCTTAGTCATCCGGCCCACAGTGTATCCCTTGAGCCCTTTGAAGCTGCCCTTTAAGAACTCGAAACCACAGTGTGCTGGCCCCATGGTGGGCGCCAACTGTCGTGGAAGTGTCACGGCAGATGTCTTCATAGAAGGACTTAGTTGTAGAGCCATTGCGACGAGGTTAGCTTAAAGGGGTTAAAACGGGACAAAGGACACGAGGATTTATACTGGTTCGGCCGCTTGCGGTGAAGGTAAAGGCCTACTCCAGTTGAGGTGGTATTGCCAGGGTTTCGATTAACAGGGAGCGAATATGCTTTTCCTAGCTCTCGACTTGATGTTTCTTGCCCTAAACCGCTGCCGGGTCGGCCCCGTGTATACACGGGTTGACGCCCTGCGGCCTACAGAGTCCCGGCTGGCTCATACAACGTGTCTGGCTCGGTGATGTATCTTACATGCCTTATATTACCAGTCTACACATACATGGCGGTTTATACTTACGGGCCTTAAGCCGCCTCTGGGCTTGGGCCTCTTACAAGCCTATCTGTGAACCGCCATCTTGTATATTCTTGGGCTTCATATAGATGAACCGCCATTGTGGTTGACCAGGCCCCTCCTGGGCGGGTTATATCTAGTAGTCATATCCCCAACAACCTGCATGACACCATGATCTCTGTCGGGGATATACCCCGCGGTGAAAACCAGTCGGAAGTTAACCCGGCCAGACTTGGCGGTTTATCGGAAGAACCCGCTGACACTTGGCGAGTAACTGGCGACCCGCCCTGACCTGGCGGTTTACATGTAACCCACCTGATCATTACGACTCACTGGTGATCTGGTGTGCGGGACAGACGGATGACAAGGCCCAAGGCCCGGAAGGCCGATTCACGTTTAACGGTGGGCCGGTTTAAGAGGAAAGGCATGAGGAATATTCGTCCTACAAGGAGTTAAGACCTGGACTTATATCCGGTTTGTATTAGAGATAGACTAGTCCTAATCCTAATAGGACTCTACATGTAACCCGCCCCTCCAACATATATAAGGAGGGGCAGGGCTCCCCAAAAAGGGACAAGATTCACAAGTTCCATAGGTTGGAAAAGTTAGGTTTAGACAATAGCTCTCGAGAATAGAGCACTCTTGTAACCGTGATCATGATCATCAATATCAATGAAGCAGGATGTAGGCTTTTACCTCCACCATGAAGGGCCGAACCTAGGTAAAACATCGCGTCTCTCGTCCCGCTCAACCCCTCTCAAGCTACCACATAGATGCGTTGGCCTCGCGACTAATTTCTGACACTAAGGATATCTGCCATGACAGTTCCACGACAGTTGGCGCCCACTGTGGGGCTTGCGCATCGTGGTGTTGAGTTCTTGATGGGATCTCTCCCAGGGATCGAGAAGTTTTGCAGTTTTCCGAATGAAGAAAGCCGGTTCAGAAGGATTTCTATCAGCTTCAAGTTGATCAGTCCAGGTTTAAGTTCTGGGATTTAAGGTTTAAAAGAAATTAGGGTGCGTTGAGTATGGCGCCGCCACTATCGCATATCGAAAGCACGCACGAGATCAATCCAAAAAAAGGTTCAAAATCGCCGACACTGACAGGATTTAACGACTCCATCATCCGAGTCTGGATCAAGTTTGGAAGTTGACTTTTCCTCTGCGGCGTGAAGACCTAGATAATGGACGCGATGTGATGGACTCTGGATCCCGAGGATAATCACGGCGGTACCCCCATGTGGCCTCTGGTGCAGCCACCGGCCGATTCCTGTTCGTTGCAAAAGAAAAAAAAGAAAGAAGGGAAAAGGCCCCGACCTCGAGGGAGACCCGGACGTAGAGGAGTCAAACCTGCTACAACTCGGAGAGCCACCTAGGATCCGTGACTTGCCTTGCTCCGCATTTGACTCCAAGCCGCTGGCAGTCTAGGCAAGGGAAGTCACGGTCCAAGGCAGACTAGCTGAACTAAAAACGTATATATTTCCACATGGTTGAAGGAGAAGTATCACGTAGTGGAAGCGTGGATTGTGGCAACCAAAAGAGACAAAGCAAATCACAGGCAGCGGCAACTCCTGCGCGCAAGGATGAGAAAAAAAACGGAGGGCCACGACCCGGAAGCAGATTCTCCACGGGCTCGGACTCCTCTATTGACCTGTTGTTGTAACCCACTGCTGCTGCCCCGGTTTAAGGTCTCCTGAAATAAGAGTCGCCCCGGTTTAAGATCTCTTCAAGAGAGTGGTTAAAGCACCCTGAAACTGCCATTGATTATTCAGGGGTGCTATATATATGGATTATCCATCGTCCGGACAAGTCAGGTGATGTTTATCTAAGTTATTTTGTTGACATATATTGTTTTTATAAAGGGAACGATTACTTTCGACCATATATTTTGATATGTAGGACAATTATTCACTACAAATGTGGTTTATACCATGGTATGGAGCACGGGCTGATAATGTTCCGCCCGGCGATAGTCCGTGACGTATTGCCCGTTGAATGGACGCGCACAAGTCGCCGCCCTTGCGGCCCGGTCTACATTGACTTGCCGGGACCGTGCTCGCGATTGACTTGCCGTCTGACGCCGCCTCTGCAGACCCGGTTTACATCGACTTGCCAGGATCGTTTTTTCTCGCTGTTCAATGGATGTGCACAAAGCCGCCGCCTCTGCGTACCCGGTCTACATCAACATACCGGGCTGCACCTGTCTGCATGAGCTGTTTATTGAGTATGAACAAGTCACAGCTTGGGTAGCCCGGTTTTCTTTCAACAATTTGGAGGAAATTATTATGTATTATCAGCCGTCGTCTGCACTAGATGGTTCAATGGACATGCACACAAGTCGCCGCCACTACACTTTGGTTAAACTTCAAGGAGCCAGTTGGAAGGAACCATTGGCCGAGTTGCTGACACGGATCGTACGGGATCATTTATAACCCGCCGCAGTCACCTCAACCTTCTGTGGATTCACATCATGCTATCAACATCAATGATATACAAGTTATGCCGGTTTATATCACGGTCAAATATGGAGAGTCTCAAGCCAACTCCTCGAGGCACTTTTGAGACTCGGGGGCTACGGTGACATGACTCAGCAAATCTTGCCAGTTTCAGCCGGTTTAAGAACCCCAGGACGATGGAGGGAAAGATAACCCAGTCCTGGAGGCTACTATTATATTGATGAAAATTTAAAGGCCGTCAGAAAATTTCCGGTTTAGAAAGTATATAACAGTTACAAAATCCCGGCTCAATGAAGAAGATCCGGGTCATCAGAAAGGATTCCGGTTTAAAATCTGGCTCAAGGGAAGTCAGTATGACTGCAGCTCTCAAATATCCGGTTTACAGTCAGGTTCAAGGGAAATCTGTTCTCCTACAAAGCTTTGAAGCTCTCAATATCCGGTTCAAGATCCCGGTTCAAAGAAGAATTTATCTCTTGCAAAAAGTTAAAAATTTCCGAAGAGGACCTGCTCCCACGATGCGCGGTTCGAACATGGGTATCCCGCCTTACTGGCCTGACATATTATTGATCACATGGGGGCTTCTGCTTCATAAAGCGGGGTCTCTGTTCTTTTACATCATGTGTGGTTACACGGAGTTGTTCTAAAGCGGCCTCCGATTTACCCCTTGAGTTAGCTTTTCGAAAGCATCATGTTATATCACTTGGGGGCTTGGTCGTGTCCAAACCAATGCAATACCTCTTGATAGGCGAGAGCCACCAGATCACTTGGGGACTTGGTCACGTCTGAACCAGTCATCCCTCTTGATCGGCCTAAGGCCACAGAATCACTTGGGGGCTTGGTTGAACCCGAACCATTGCCATGCCACTTGATCGGTATAAATGTCACGGTTTCATTTGGGGACTTGGCTGACTTGAACCATAGCTACACCTATCGGGAGCTTGGTCGTGTCTGACCATGGTAACGCCATCTGATCAGCTCAAATAAGCCTCTTTTTGCAAATGGTTTTATCATTGCCTTAGCTTCAATATTTTCCTTGATAACTGTTTCTTTCTTTTTATTGCGTTTTTTTAACCGACAAATTCTTAAACCGGTTCAAACTGTCAATTACAAATTGACGGAACACGGTCAAATCTTAATCCGGAGACTATCTGCCCAGTTTGATTTTCTGTTACCATCCTATTATGGAGTAAACCGGTGTTTATCACAACCCGGCACGGTTTTATCATAAACTGGCACAATATGGAAGTAGTTATCAGTAATCAAGATTTGGGTTATCGCCCTTACTACAAAAAGTTGGTAAATCCAACAATGTGATTCAATGTCACAGGTATGATGTATTTCATATTTGATTATTCTTAAATGCAGCCTTGGTTATAAACCCGGGTTATATGTTGGGCATTATGACCCGTCCGGCGGTAAACCGCCAGGACACTTTAAACTTGTTGTATGCAGAAACAGGTTTGTTAAACTGGCCTGGCTTTGGACTATAAGCCGCCAGTATATATATATTTGGATTGCGCCATTGGAATCATGCGCTTATAAATCATTGGGTTATATTATTCAAATAGCCAAGTTTGGCTGAATTTTCATTATGATATTGAATGAATAAGGTTTTCACCGGATTATATTATCTTGAATAGCGAACATGGCTGGATTTTTATGGTTATTAATAATCGGTATTATTGAGTTTTCAAAGTCGCTATAGCGCAATGTTTACTATTTTATCAAAGGATATGATTTATTCTACAATGGAAGGAATAGTCCCGAGTCGCTGCAGGCTTAGAACCCGGCACTTGGGAGCTACATTATTCAAATCGAGATTACATGCAAGTCTCATGTCGCTGCAAGCATGCATCATGACACTTGGGGGCTAATGCCAAGTCATTTTTAGTCTTATTGAAGACCCGACTCATCATATTATAATGAGCCGGCCCTTGGGGGCTACCAATTGCTCCTGTCAACAATTCAAGCAATTACAAGTCCCAGGTTGCTGCAAGCATGACAACCCGGCACTTGGGGGCTACATATATGGAGTATTCAGTTTATATAATTGAGATGAACAAACCGGATTTCTTCAAGGTTGAAACACTTATTAGAGCAAGTCTTAAGTTATCACTATGTTCTCCTCTTAAGACTTGGGGGCTACAGGTATTATGCATATAAAGGAGGAATATCTTCATTTTATCAATTTTGAGCAAATCAGGAAGATCAATTACATAACCCGGTGTTGACAACAATTATGACCCGGTGCCATCAATATTTATAAACCGGCCATCTTGGTAATATTAAACCGGCAAGTTTTACATCTTCAAACCGGCTGAATATCACATAAGTATTTTCAGACCCATATTTCTTAAACCGGCGCTATGGGAGCTGAGTCAAAGGAGTTATTCTTCACAATATTTCTCGGTGACAAACCAATGTACGCAAATTGATTATGAAGCTAGTCTGTTGACCCGGATTTCCCAGAAGGAGGAAATAACAAGGACTTAAGGATGATCAGGTACCGGTTTACAAAAATTCTTAACCCGGAGCATAACCTGTCAAATTTGTTCTTGTGTTTATTTTGCAGTATAAGTTTACCATGAATAAATCCAAGCTAAACTTGGTGGCTAATGTTGGGGATATACCCCGCGGTGTAAACCGGTCGGAAGTTAACCCGGCCGGACTTGGCGGTTTATCTGAAGACCCCGCTGACACTTGGCGAGTTACTAACGACCCGCCCTGACCTGGTGGTTTACAAGTAACCCACCTGATCATTATGACTCACTGGTGATTTGGCGTGCGGGACAGACGGATGACAAGGCCCAAGGCCCAGAAGGCCGGTTCACGTTTAACGGTGGGCCGGTTTAAGAGGAAAGGCATGAGGAATATTTGTCCTACAAGGAGTTAAGACCTGGACTTATATCCGGTTTGTATTAGAGATAGACTAATCCTAATCCTAATAGGACTCTACATGTAACCCGCCCCTCCAACATATATAAGGAGGGGTAGGGCTCCCCAAAAAGGGACAAGATTCACAAGTTCCACAGGTTGGACAAGTTAGGTTTAGACAATAGCTCTCAAGAATAGAGCACTCTTGTAACCGTGATCATGATCATCAATATCAATGAAGCAGGATGTAGGCTTTTACCTCCACCGTGAGGGGCCGAACCTGGGTAAAACATCGCATCTCTCGTCCCACTCAACCCCTCTCAAGCTACCACATAGATGCGTTGGCCTCGCGACTAAGTCCTGACACTAAGGACATCTGCCGTGATAGTTCCACGACAATCTCCATCATCTAGATCTCTATCAATGTGTCATCACATGGTCGTCTCACCAACTATTACTTTTGCAACTATTGCTATCGCATAGCGATAAAGTAAAGCAATTATATGGAGCTTGCATCTTATGCAATAAAGAGACAACCATAAGGCTCCTGCCAGTTGCCGATAACTTGAACAGAACATGATCATCTCATACAACAATTTATATCTCATCATGTCTTTACCATATCACATCACAACATGCCCTGCAAAAACAAGTTAGACTTCCTCTACTTTGTTGTTGCAAGTTTTACATGGCTGCTACGGGCTTCTAGCAAGAACCGTTCTTACCTACGCATCAAAACCACAACGATTTTTCGTCAAGTGTGATGTTTTAACCTTCAACAAGAACCGGGCGTAGTCAAACTCGATTCAACTAAAGTTGGAAAAACAGACACCCGCTAGCCATCTGTGTGCAAAGCACGTCGGTAGAACTGGTCTCATGAACGCGGTCATGTAATGTCGGTCCGGGCTGCTTCATCCAACAATATCACCGAATCAAAGTGAGACGTTGCTGGTAAGCAGTATGACTATTATCACCCACAACTCTTTGTGTTCTACTCGTGCATATAACATCTACGCATAGACCTGACTCGAATGCCATTGTTGGGGAATGCAATATTTCAAAAAAACTCCTATGATCAGGCAAGATCTATCTAGGAGATGCATAGCAACGAGAGGGCAGAGTGTGTCTACGTACCCTCGTAGATCGAAAGCGGAAGCGTTTCATAACGCAGTTGATGTAGTCTAACGTCTTTGTGATCCAACCGATCCAAATACCGAATGTACGGCACCTCCGTGTTCAGCACACGTTCAGCTCAATGATGTCCCTCGAACTCTTGATCCAGTTGAGGCCGAGGGAGAGTTCCGTCAGCACGACGGCGTGGCGATGGTGATGATGAGGTTACCGGCGTAGGGCTTCGCCTAAGCACTACGACGATATGACCGAGGTGTGTATCTGTGGAGGGGGGCACCACACACGGCTAAGAGAAGAATTGGTGTGTCTATGGGGTGCCCCCCTCCCCCGTATATAAAGGAAGGGAGGAGGAGGGCCGGCCACAAGGGGCGCGCCCAAAGGGGGGGATCCTACTGTAACGCCCTCGATGCGGCTATATCTCCCACGTGTCGAAGCACGACTTAGAGGCATAACCGCATTGAAAGCAATGTCGCAAGTGAGGTAATCTTCACACAACCCATGTAATACATAAGGGAAAGAGATACATAGTTGGCTTACGATCGCCACTTCACACAATTACATGAATAAAACATTACATCATCCAAATACACACAAGGTCCGACTATGGAACCCAAAATAAAAGAAGACTACCCCAAATGCTACACAGATCCCCGATCGTCCCAACTGGCTCCACTACTGATCAACTGGAAACGGAACAACATAAAGAACACGATCTTCATCGAGCTCCTCCATGAGCTTGGTTGCGTCACCTGCACGACATCATCGACAGCTGGAAGCTGGTTTTGGAAGTATCTGTGAGTCACGGGGACTCATCAATCTCACACCCTCGCGATCAAGACTATTTAAGCTTATAGGTAAGGTAAAGGTATGATGTGGAGCTACAGCAAGTGACTAGCATATATGGTGGCTAACATACGCAAATGAGAGCGAGAAGAGAAGCCAAAAGCACGGTCGAACAACTATGATCAAGAAGTGATCCTAGAACAACCTACGTCAAGCATTACTCCAACACCGTGTTCACTTCCCGAACTACGCCGGAAAGAGACCATCATGGTTACACACGCGGTTGATGCATTTTAATTAAGTTAAGATTTCAGGTTTTCTACAACCGGACATTAACAAATTCCCATCTTCCCATAACCGCGGGCATGACTTTCGAAAGTTCAAATCCCTACAGGGGAGTCCCAACTTAGCCCATCACAAGCTCTCACGGTCAACGAAGGATATTCCTTCTCCCAAGACAATCCGATCAGACTCGGCATCCCGGTTACAAGACATCCTCGACAATGGTAAAACAAGTCCATCAACACCACCTGAATGTGCCGACAAATCCTGATAGGAGCTGCACATGTCTCGTTCTAAGGGCACACCGGATAAGCAATCCGTACAACTAAAACCAACCCTCGAGTTTCCCCGAGGTGGCGCTGCAAGGGGCTCTAGTTTGGACCAACACTCAGAGAAGCACTGGCCCGGGGGGTTTAATAAAGATGACCCTTGAGTCCGCGGAACCCAAGGGAAAAAGAGGCTAGGTGGCGAATGGTAAAACCAATGTTGGGCATTGCTGGAGGAGTTTTATTCAAGGCGAACTGTCAAGCGGTTCCCATTATAACCCAACCGTGTAAGGAACGCAAAATCCGGGAACATAACATCGATATGACAGAAACTAGGGCGGCAAGAGTGGAACAAAACACCAGGCATAAGACCGAGCCTTCCACCCTTTACCAAGTATATAGATGCATTAATTGAATAACAGATATTGTGATATCTCAGCAAATATCCATGTTCCAACATTGTCGTGGTTTTGTCACGGCAGATGTCCTAGAGAAAGGACTTAGTCACGGAGCCATCGCGACGGGTTAGCTTGAAGGGGTTAAAGCGGACACAGGGACGCAAGAGAGTTTATACTAGTTCGGCCCCTTCAATGAAGGTAAAAGCCTACGTCTAGTTGTGATGGAATTGATGGGGTTTCGATGACTAGGGAGCAAACAAGCTTCGCCTCTATCTCGAGTTGTTGTCCGTTGTACCTGAACCGCCGCCGGGTCGTCCCCTTATATACACGGGTGACGCCCGTCGGTTCATAGAGTCCCAATACCGGCTCATAGATGTGTCCGATTTGATCTCTACTTATTCCTAACTTAAAATACAAGTTAACTACTAACGCCGGTTTACGGCTACAGGCCTTGAACCGACCATGGGCCTTGAGCCCTCATCTGCCTTCTTGGGCTTTAACATACTTAACTACTAACGAAGTTAACCCAGTCCAGACAGGCCGGTTTACGCCCAGTAGTAATATCCCCAACATTAGGCCCGAGATTGATTTGAACATGTTCATGTCAATCCTTTAGCAAAAATCTTCATCTTCAACATCTTCTCATAAATTGGTAAACTTCCATGATGTCATCTTCTCTGATTTCTGTAAACCGGAGTGACGTCACCTATCATAATGAAGCTTATCCATTATGCTTCCTTGTTTAATAGATCTGTGGAAATCGAGGCGACAGCTCCGTTTCATGGCCCCTTGATTGTCGCGCCTGACACATGTCCTTTTGCCTTATAAATAGGACCGAAGGGTCATTTCTTTTCTCCCCTTCGTGCCTTTCTTCTTCGTCTTCCTCGCATCGCCAGCCTCAGAGCTCCGCCATCGCCGTCAACTTCTGCACCAACCTTGGCCGCTGCATCAACCTGAACGCACCAGAGCACTGCGGCAACCTTCCGCGTCTTCCTCAACTCTGGTAAGCCTTCTGCTCTTCTCAACACAGATTTGTTCTAGGGTTTCGTGTTCTTGCAGTGTTCATCACCTGTTCGTGTTCATATACTAGCTCCTGGATGCATCTATGAACCCCTGCTCTGTGTAGCGGTAGGCTTTTAGTATCTGCCTTTAGTTTCATGCCCAAGACCATAAATCTCACATATATTTCTGCCCATTGATTCAATACTGTTCTGCTTTGCGCTTTTGAATATTTTTCTTATTTTCTGAACTTGCTTCAGATCCAACGCTGTAGAGAAATCTTGTGAAATCTGTTTCTGCATTCTTATCCATCCGCAATCTCAGCTGTTTCAATGCTTAAATCAGGCGGTTTAACTTTGTAGAAAAAATTGCCAAACCGGTATATACCATTAGTCCCCTTGTTGAACCGCCAGTTGTTGTTGCTTCATAAAACTCCGGTTTAGATAGATCAGTCTCCGGTTTAACATTGCACATACCACTGTATCTTAATCAATGCATTTTTGAACCGGGATCATCTACCTTGTAGATTTCATCATGGCCAAGCAAGTATATGAGTGCAACTGGGTTCCTTCTCGCGTCACAGAGGCTCAACTGGACGATTTAGTCCTGATCGGCGCCTTAGGCACCAAATATACCATCCATTGGAGGGCTCCTGGCAAAGAATGCCCTCCCACACCTCAAGAAGGAGAGGTCGTCGTTTTCGTAGATCACTTAGCCCGGGGCTTTAAGCCGCCCGGTTCTAAATTTTACGGGGACGTGTTAGCCGATTTTCAACTCCATCCACAAGATACTGGCCCCAACTCTGTTACAAACATGTGTCACTTCCAAGTGCTCTGTGAGGCGTTCTTTCAAGAGGAGCCCACAGTGGAATTGTTCAGAGACTGTTTCCATCTAAACCACCGTACTGAGTTTACTGACGGCTCCAATACGGAGTTGGGTGGTGTGGCGGTTCAGAAAAGGAAAGAGGTCGCATACCCTTACGCCAAACTACACAGCCACCCCAAAGAGTGGAATCAAACATGGTTCTATTGCAAAGACACCTCCCCTACTGGTGAAAATCCCTTGCCTGGCTTTCGTCCGGAGCGGCTCAGCAATACACACCCCTTTCCGCAAAGGTTGACTGCCCAGGAGAGAAGCAAATATGCTCCTCAACTGTCGAAGCTCAGAGCCTTTATGGCCAACGGTTTAACAGGGGTTGATCTCGCCCGCTGTTGGATATCATGGAGCATACTGCCCCTTAGTCAGCGCTCCGGTTTGATGTGTGAATATACTGGCAGTGTTGATGACCCACTGCGACATTCCAACATCCAGCTCACCGATGAAGAAATCACAGAGGCTGTGAATAAGATGCTGAATGAACCGGAACACATATGTGCTAAAACCAGCCTGCTTCCCGTCTGTGCCACTAACAAACTGCCAGCTGTAAGAGTTTGATTTTTCTTTTTGCTAAATCTGCTATTGATATATCTTGTCATTGTTTCATATCAGTGTCTGTGTAACTAGGGCAATGATCCGTTTTGGAGCAAGAAACTGCCGCAGGAGAAACCAGAAAAACCAGATAAACCGGAAAGAGCAACCCGGCAAAAGACTAAAGCTGTGAAGAAGACTGCCCACAGGAAAAGAACCACTACATCCTGTAACCCGGCTCCTGATGATGATGTGGATAATCCGAACCTTGAGGTAGGGCTTGACTCATTTGGCTTATTCTTCATGCGTCTTATTGATGATGATATTTGTCAGGATGATGCCAAAGCCAGCAATGCTAATGCTGTAGAGGTAATTATTCTCTCTTCCGATTCAGAACCTTTGCCTTCACTAAAAATCCGTCAGGCAAACTGGAAAGTTAAATTTTCTCATCCTCTTGCTTATTTGGATCCCAAATTTCTTATGAAGACCCAACACCACGAAGCTCGTCGCACAACCCGGCACTGCGGTCAGGTAGTTACCTCCGCCGGTTTATCGAACAGTCCGGTTCGGAAACACCGTTCAGAGGTCTCTAATTTGCTTGTCAGTGCTTGTCCTAAAGCGGGCTGCTTTCGTCAACCTCTTAATCCATCTGACTCCGATTACCAGGTTACTTCCCACTCATCTTCTGGCGAGTCATCGGCTACTCAGCTGCCACCGCTAAAAAAGGTGCTTGGGTAAGCTATACTTATCATAATGTTTGCAGCACATCACCTTGGAACATATGTTGTATTTGATTTTGTTATTCCTTTCAGGGCCAAGCCTAGGCCAAGCAAGAAGGCTTGTCTAAACAAAGCGGCCGAAGAAGATGCCGTCCTTGAACCGGGCAAAACACCAGATCTTGAAGCGGCTATTCCTGAGGATAGACCCAATGATCCGCCGCAGCAAGACGACGATTTTATCGCTGAAGAGGGTCCTATTGATACCTCAAGTCCTGTCAATCACCCCACAAGCTCTATCCGGATTGAGAAATCCACCGGTCCAACAAAGCCTACTGACAAGCCAACAGCCCCAGTGCAAACCGGCAATACCAAGGATGATGAGGTTGTCATTACTGGCATTGGCCATACAGAGCCAAGCAATCCTATCGCTTTGTCCAAACATTCTGCCAAGGAAGAATTTGCTTCCTTTGGCAAAGGCAAGTGCAATGCTGATCTAGCGACTTACGCTGCTCTGAACGCCCAAGAAATCCATTCCGGCTACCTGAACCGGCTGTATACCAGTCGTGACTATGAAGCTGGTCTGGTAAATATGATGAAAGATAAATATGAGGTAACTTCCATATGCTCTTTCCTGTTTGTATATTTCAATTCTTGTTGACGCTCCTAGCCGCCGAGGACCGGTTCGTAATCTTCTTTCAAACCGGGACTTACTAATACAAATCTTAATGCTTTGAAATTCGCTGGTGTAGTCCCCAAGGGCCGGTTCAACTTAGTGTAGTTACTGGGACTTTAAGTAATGGAGATCGCCGCATTAGAATATATACGAGCAAATAGCCATTAGCCCCCAAGTGCCAAGTTGAATACTTGTATTGATCTTGGGACTTTGCAAGCAATTGAAAGATGAAGATCGAATATTCATTAGCCCCCAAGTGCCAAGTGCATAACTTGTTATGTGGTTGGTACTTCAATCCTTGTACCGTTTTGCTGAATCATATAACTGTCTGCATGCAGGCTGAGCTGAAGACGAAAGAAAGCCAAGTCGCCGACCTCCAAGACAATCTGAAATCCCAACAAGCTGAAACATCCAAAGCAAAAGGGGAATTAACCAGCACTTTAAGCGCCATGGAACAGCTTAAGGAGAGCTTCAAGAAGAAGCGGGCGGATTGGGCCACCGAAAAATCCGCTTTAATCAAACGAGTAGAAGATGCCGAGGCTGCACTCAAACCGGTGGCGGATGAACTGACCAGCATAAAGCGGCACGTGCATGCCATGACCACTGCTAGCTTTGGTAAGCCGGTTTGACTTCTGAACTGATTCTGCCGTCTTATAGGGCTGCCGGTTTGTTAACCCTTTATGATATTTCAGGGACACGCATTGGTCACTTGGGGTCAGATGTGCGGAAGAAATTGAAAGCCGCCTATATGTTGGTCGAACAACTGTACACTGGTGCACAGCGGATCATCTGTACTGCATCCCACAACAAGCCGGCGCCCACCTTGATTCAGGACACTCTGATGAAACTGTCGGTGCTTCCTGCCCGGGTTGAAGAGCTGAAGAAATCTGTTGCTCGAACCGGTGCGATCAATGCCTTAATCCGGGCAAAAGCTTGGGTACCGGATTTTGATCCTATTGAAGCGGCTCAGGGCTATCCCAGTTTGAAGGAAGACGGGTCAGAGTTTGGTGAAGCGGATCTGCGAGCAATAAACCGGGAGGTGCGTCCGCTAGCTTGTCAATTGGCTAAAGAAGCAGACTTGTCTCATTATCAAGCCCAATATAACAATCAAGACAAGCGAATAGCTGCACCAATTCATGAAGCGGAAAATCTTATCCCTCCAATCCCTAAGCATACTTACTCTCCCGATATTGACCCATCATTGCTGATCCATGATGAAGCTGTTTTTCAAGCATTAATGGGAATCGACTGGACAACTATTGATTTCCAGCCGCTGGGTAGTGAAACTGAAGTTGAAGCGGCGCAGGATGACCCACAACCATCAGGCCAGGCTGGTAACCAAGCTTGAACTGGAGGCCGGTTTAAAACTGCTTCTCCTTTGCGAAAAACAATGATCTTATTGTGGGCACCGTGTTGCATTGTAATAGGCTAGCTGATACTTTTGATGTTGACATGCCTTCGTGCATAATCGCTGCCACTTGCTCTTCCTTTGGGTGATGAATTTTCCAAAGTACTTTCTGCAATAAAAAAATCTTCAAGTGCCACTGCGGTTGTACTGTCAGGCGGAATATGATGTCTGCATACATGAAATCCAAACATCGGAAATTTTGAAGTATCTGACCAAATTTTTGAGCGTGAAGTTGGCTTGGCCAATCTTGAAGCGGAGCTTTATAAACCAACATTGTTGGAGGAGATAGCAGTTCCCATATATATATGACGCAGGTTTACTATGTAAACCGTGCCGGGTTATAATAAACACCGTGTTACTCCATAAGAAGATGTTAACAAAAAAGATCAAACCAAGCAAATAGTCTCCGGATTGAAATGAACCATGTTCCGTCAATTGACAGTGTGAACCGGTTGAAAACTTTGTCGGTTTAAAAAACACAATAAAAAGAAAGAAATATCTTTCAAAGAAAAGTATGAAGCAAAGGCAATGACAAAACCGTTTGCAAAAAAGGATCATTTGAGCTGATCAGATGGCGTTACCATGGCCGAACACGACCAAGCTCCCGATAGGTGTAACTATGGTTCTAGTCAGCCAGGTCCGCAAATGAAACCGTGGCATGTATGCCGATCAAGTGGCATGGCAATGGTTCGGGTTCGACCAAGCCCCCAAGTGATTCTGTGGCCTTAGGCCGATCAAGAGGCATGACTGGTTCAGACGTGACCAAGTCCCCAAGTGATCTGGTGGCTCTCGCCTATCAAGAGGTATTGCATTGGTTTGGACACGACCAAACCCCCAAGTGATACAACATGATGCTTTTAAAAAAAAAGCCAACTCAAGGGGTAAACCGGAATCCACTTTAGAACAACTCCGTGTAACCACACGTGATGTAAAAGAACAGATACCCCGCTTTAGCTGAGGTTCCGGTTTATTATATTTAATCATAATATATACATCGTCGTAATATGTACATAAGTAGAGCCAATGGCTCAGGTATAGTAAGGCCGAAGATGAGCTATGTTCCACGGCCTGTTAGTCTCCTCCTCTGATGTACGTGAGTCCTTATGCTTCTCGAATATCGATCAGATAGTATGACCCGTTGTGTAGGTTCTTGCTAACCACAAAAGGCCCCTCCCAAGGTGGGGATAGCTTATGCATATCAGTCTGGTCTTGGATGAGCCGAAGCACCAAATCTCCTTCCTGAAAGGTTCTGGTTCTGACTCGGCAACTGTGATAACAACAAAGATCCTGCTGGTAAATCGCCGAGCGGGCAACTGCTATGTCACGTTCTTCATCCAACAGGTCCAAAGCATCTTGCCGTGTTGTCTCATTGTCCGCTTTGACATAAGCCGCCACACAGATGGTAACTCTTCTACCCAACAACCCGGTGTTCTTTGCAAAGGAACCATAAGCCGGGGATTGATGCCTCTCAAGATCTCTTGATTAGCCCTTTCTGCTTGACCATTGGACTGTGGATGTGCCACCGATGAAACATCGAGCCGGATGTGCTCCCGTTCGCAGAACTCCTTCATGGCACCTTTGGACAAATTGGTACCATTATCTGTGATGATACTGTGTGGAAAGCCAAACCGGAAAATCACTTTTTTGCTGAACTGAACCGCCGTGGCCGCATCACACTTGCTAACAGGTTCTGCCTCCACCCACTTTGTAAACTTGTCAACCGCCACCAGGAGGTGGGTCTTCTTATCTTTGGACCTTTTGAAAGTCCCAACCATATCCAGCCCCCAAGTCGCAAACGGCCAAGTAATTGGAATCATTCTCAATTCTTGAGCCGGTACATGAGCACGTCTTGAAAACTTTTGGCGACCATCACGTCATCTGACCAGATCCTCCGCATCAGCATGAGAAGTTAACCAATAGAAGCCATGGCGAAACGCTTTAGCCACCAGAGATTTTGAACCGGCGTGGTGACAACAATCTCCTTCGTGGATCTCACGCAAAATTTCACGGCCTTCTTCAGGAGACACACAACGTTGAAACACCCCTGACACACTGCAATGATGCAACTCACCGTTGATAATAGTCATGGACTTGGATCGCCGGATTATCTGTCGGGCCAGAGTCTCATCCTCTGGTAACTCGCCCGGTTCTTGTACGCCAGGTAAGGAAGCGTCCAATCCAGAATAATGTGAAGAGCTGCCACCAATTGAGCCTTCGGATCAGGAATAGCCAAATCTGCTTCACCAAGGATCTTAACCGACGGGTTGTGCAGCACATCCAAAAAAACATTGGGCGGGACCGGTTTGCGCTGAGAGCCTAGCCGGCTTAAAGCGTCCGCCGCTTCATTCTTCCGCCGGTCCACGTGGTCCACCTGATAGCCTTTAAAGTGACCTGCAACAATATCCACCTCACGACGATATGCTTCCATGAGTGGGTTCTTGGAGTCCCAAGTGCCAGATACTTGCGGAGCCACAAGGTCTGAGTCACCGAAGCACTTAACTCGACTTAGATTCATCTCCTTAGCCATCCGGAGACCATGGAGCAAGGCTTCATACTCAGCTGCATTGTTAGTACATGGGAACATTAAGCGAAGAACGTAACAAAACTTATCACCTCATGGGGCAGTTAATACGACTCCAGCCCCCGAGCCTTCGAATTGCCTAGATCCGTCAAAATGGATTGTCCAATATGTGTGATCCGGCTTTTCTTCAGGTGTTTTCATTTCCGTCCAATCATTGATGAAATCAACAAGTGCTTGAGACTTAACCGCCATCCGAGGCACATACTTCAAACCATGCGGCCCAAGCTCTATAGCCCACTTGGCAACCCGGCCAGTCGCTTCCCGGTTCTAGATGATATCCCCCAAAGGAGCAGAACTAACCACCGTAATTGGGTGCCCTTGGAAGTATTGTTTAAGCTTCCGGCTTGCCATAAAAACTCCATACACCAGCTTCTGCCAATGCGGATACCTTTGCTTGGACTCAATGAGTACCTCGCTGATATAATAGACTGGACGTTGAACCGGATGCTCCTTACCTGCCTCCTTTCGCTCCACCACAATAGCCACGCTGACCGCCCGAGCATTAGCCGCAACATATAGCAGTAACGACTCCTTGTCAATGGGAGCAGCGAGCACAGGTGGTTTGGCCGATTGCCGCTTTAAGTCCTCAAATGCTTCATCAACAGCAGAACTCCAGACAAACTGATCCGTCTTCTTCAACATCTGATACAAAGGGATTGCCTTCTCACCAAGACGACTGATAAACCGGCTTAACGCGGCAATCCGGCCTGCCAGGCGTTGAACATCATTGATACACTTCGGTTTAGCCAGGGAGGTGATGGCTGTGATCTTCTCTGGATTAGCCTCAATTCCCCTATTGGACACCAAAAAACCCAATAACTTGCCCGCCGGCACACCGAAGACGCACTTGTCTGGATTAAGCATCATCTTGTATGTCCTCAGGTTATCAAAAGTTTCCTTCAAATCATCAATCAGAGTCTGCTTCTCCCTGGATTTAACCACAATATCATCCATGTAAGCATGTACATTACGGCCAATCTGTTTGTGAAGACAATTTTGCACACACCGTTGATAAGTTGCCTGGGCACTCTTGAGCCCAAAGGACATAGACACATAACAGAAGGCTCCAAAGGGAGTTATGAACGCCGTCTTCTCCTGGTCCTTAACTGCCATTTTGATCTGATGATAGCCAGAATATGCATCCAAAAAACTTAAACGCTCACAACCCGCCGTAGCATCAATAATTTGATCAATACGGGGGAGGGCAAAAGGATCTGCTGGACAAGCCTTATTAAGATCTATGTAATCCACACACATGCACCAGGTGCCGTTTTTCTTAAGGACCAGCACCAGATTGGCAAGCCACTCAGGGTGAAAAACTTCAAAAATAAAGCCAGCTGCTAAGAGCCTGGATACCTCTTCTCCAATCGCCTTGCATCTTTCTTCGTTAAACCGGCGGAGGAACAGTTTCACCGGTTTGTATTTAGGATCCACATTAAGGGTGTGCTCAGCGAGTTGCCTCAGTACACCTGGCATGTCAGAGGGCTTCCATGCAAAAATGTCCCGATTCTCACGGATGAACTCGATGAGCGCGCTTTCCTATTTCGGATCCAAGTTGGCACTGATGCTGAACTACTTGGATGAATCGCCAGGTACAAAGTCAACAAGCTTAGTTTCTGCTGCCGATTTGAACTTCAGGGCCGGATCATGCTCCGTAGTTGGCTTCTTTAATGGAGTCATATCCGCCGGATCAACATTGTCCTTATAATACTTCAGCTCCTCGGTGGTGCAAACCGACTCTGCATAGGCCGCATCTCCTTCCTCGCACTCCAAAGCGATTTTGTGGCTTCCGTGAACCATTATTGTCCCCTTGTGACCCAGCATCTTGAGCTGCAAGAGGGGAACAAACTCCAATCTTCACCTCCAACTTACAACGCTATAAGAGGGGCTGAGCAAAGCGATAACATAGCCAAACAACGGTTTGCTAGGACAAGGTGGGTTAGAGGTTTGGCATGGCAATATGGGAGGCATGATAAGCAAGTGGTAGGTATCGCAGCATAGGCATAGCAAAAGAGAGAGCATCGAGCAGGCAAAGATAGAAGTGATTTCGAGGGTATGGTCATCTTGCCTGCAAAGTTCTCTGAGAGGACGAAAAGCTTGATCCTCGTAAACATACTCAACGGGCTCCTCGAACACGAACTCGTCTCCCAGCTCTACCCAAATCAAGAACACAAGAAAAGGGAGACACAATCAACCACGTGCAATGCTCAAGCAACCTGATGCAAACATGGTATGATATTCAGGATGCGATATGTGATGCATATGCAAGATTTGAAAGGGAATGATTGAACCTGGCCTCAACTTGGAAATCCAAGAGTTCCACTAGAGAGAGGAGGTGATTTCGGTCGAAATCGATATAAAGATCACCGGAATCGGATGCACGGTTTGGAAATGGCAAGCAAAACAAATATGGCACCGGTCTGCGATAAACAGCAAGTATCCTTCTAAATGCATCAAGATAAATAAGCTACTGCTATCAAACATGGCAACAAAATACATGGCAAGGATCCACTCAAGATTCTTGACAAAAGATGAACACTGAGCTACGGCTAATTCACTCATTAACAGGTTCAAACAAGCATTGCAAAAGTACAAAAGATAACAGGTTTCAGACTTGGTGAAATTAACAGCATGTCAGGAAGTTAACATCAGGAAGCAATGTTTAGAGCACGAAAATTACATGCCACAAGAACAACAACACGAGGCATTACATGACGAACTAAGCATACACACAGCAAATAGACATGGCAAGAACAACAACATAGCACGCACGGATCAACTACAACGCTCGGCAAAATTGCTAAACATGTTAACAATCTGATAGGAACATTTTATAGGAAAAGTAGAACTCGATTGACTCAAGCTAGGGTGCTCCATACTTGCAAACAAAGACATGGATGGATAGAGCAAAACATTATCTACAAAACATCCTTACTGATCATGCTCAAAACACATGTAGAACTCAGGATCATATCATGCACACATTAATCATGGAAAAAATGACAAAAGTGCATTTGCTGAACTAGATCTAAAACTATCATCACATAGCCCTCTTCCAACAGCATTTGGGGCATCAAGATGAGCTTAAATGAGAATGAGGCAATGAGATGAAATGATGTACTCATCGAGACGAACATTTGATATGCTACGCGCACGAATCGGAGCCACGGTGATGAAATTATGACATGATGAAGGAGGCCTAAAAATATAGCAGATCTGGGACTTAGACGAAAAAATAGACCTCGGGAGAAAGTCAACCCGGGACGGAGACGTGCGGTACGGAGGGATCCGGATCTGGACGGAGGCCGTGTTTGGATCGACCACCTGGTGGATCTGATCCCACCTTCTGGTGGATCCAGACGGGGCGGCCAGCGACAGGGCTCCTCCGGCGAGCTCGCCGGCGTCGGGAGGAGGCAGCGCGGCGTCGAGGACGGCGCGGGGCAGCGGTGGCCGGCGAGGAGCACGCGGCTGCCGGAGCATGACGGAGGCGGTGGCGAGGGAGTTTGGCGGCGGCGCAGGCGAGGCAACGAGCGAGCGGGGCGGCCAGCGAGGACAAGCGGCGGGGTGACGAAGTCGGGGTGCGGGGCGGCTCGGGCGGGCCTCGGTGGCGCCGGTGGAGAGAGAGGGAGGCGGGGACAGGTGGCGGTCGCTGAGAGGCTGGGAGCGGTGGCACGGCTGATGTGGCGTGCGCTGATTCACCAGAGTGTGGTGGCGGTGGCGACGGACATGTCCGGCGGCGGGGATTTCTGTCCGGTGGCGCGGGGTAGAGGAAGACTAGGGTTTCATCTGCGCGAAAAAATCCGAGAGGCACACATATTTATAGGTAGAGGGAGTTAGGAGGCTCCAAATGAGGTGCGGTTTGCGGCCACGCAATCGTGATCGAACGGCCTAGATCATGGAGGAGGTTTAGGTGGGTTTTGGGCCACTTTGGAGGGGTGTTGCACTGCAACACACACGAGGCCTTTTCGGTTCCTCGGTTAATCGTTGGAGTATCAAACGAAGTCCAAATGGCACGACACATGATAAGCGGTCTACCGGTAGTAAACCAAGGCCGCATGACAAGTCTCGCTCCTATCCGAAAACGTTTAACACCCGCACACGAAAAGAGGTAGAAAAGGACACCGGAGGACATAGGAGCGCCGGAATGCAAAACGGACAACGGGGAAAATGCTCGAATGCATGAGACGAACACGTATGCAAATGAAAAGCACATGATGACATGATATGCAATGCATGACACGCAAGCAATGACAAGGCAACAAAAATGAATAACTGGAAGACACCTGGCACATCGGTCTCGGGGCGTTACAACACTCCACCACTACGAGAGGACCTCGTCCCGAGATCTAGAATGGCACCGGAGGGAAAACGGAAGAGAAAGAGAAGAGGTAACACTAAGTTGCTTCTTTGGCAAACTAGTGAAACTAAGGAACCTTGAAAAGTTGAACAAATTGAAAGAAAGAATACAACGGAGATGAACAAAGGTGAGAACACTCCGTTAGAAAAGAGGGACAAGGAAGAACAACTTCGGGCAGCACTTCGATTGAAAAGAAAAGAAATTGAATAAGAGCTTGGTAAGATGAGAAGATACTTGATGAAATCACAACATACTGCCTCCGGAACTATTGTAAGAATGGTACAAGGGGTAAGAAATATCTCAGGCAACACTCCGGTTGAGAAGGGAGGCAAAACTTGATAAGATGAGAGAGCTCGAATGAAAACACGACACTCTGGTTGAATGGATAAGCAAAAAGGAAAGAACATGATCTTGAAAAAACAAGAAGATGGGTTGAAGAGAGCAACATCACAATGCCTCCGGAAGGAAGAAATAGAAGATAGATCATTGGAATGAAAGAATGGATAAGAAAATGCCAGCTTCTGCCACAATTGAGCTTGGAAAGCACCCTTCCAAGAAGGTTATCACGGGGTTGTTGGAAAACCACAATGAAAAGAATAAGTTTGTAGTGGGCTTATGGAAAACATCTCAAAATCAAGAGGTGAAATTCTGCCACTAACGTAAACGATAGATTGGACAGATATCAACAAGGAGATGAGAAGCTTATATCACCGGAAGGATAAAAGAAGAACTTGGATCAATTATGAGCACCATAATTAGCAACAATCCTTAGGGAAAGCTTTATGTGGAAAAGTAACCCAAGATAACTCCAATGAAGAGATTGGTGGGTTTAAAATATCTTATTCTTGACAACATGTGAATTATGAAACATGAATTCAAATTATCAAGAATGGCATAATACCACCTCCAATGATACAGAAGAAGGAATTGCACTCCGGATTGCAAGATGAAGGATGCTTTGAGTTCCTCTGAAAAGAATCTTGATGAACACTTTGAAAAGGAATTAAATCTTTGATGAACCATCATGTAGAACCTTCATGAAGAACTCCGGTAAACAAAAGAATAACGAAAAAAAGAGAAGTTGAAAACACAAGGTGAAACCTTGCAACGATTAGATGAAGCTTTGTGACGAGATAAAGTGGAGACTTGGAACTCCGGAAAAGAAAAGATAAAACATCTCCAACTGAGAATGTGATATGATGAACCTCCGGAATAAGGAATTGAATTCACTCGATGTAACAAGAATAAGATTTACATTATGCTTATCCTTCACCAATTAAATTGATGACAAATAATTGATTTGGCCCACTACTTATTCTCGTGGAAAGGATTAAGATAGATATGGCGCAAACTTGAGAAGGTCTTGATGGAACCACCAGTAGGATTTAACCAACGAATGAATTGATATGATAACCATGGCAAAGAAATGTTGAGCGAACCACCGTAAGAATTGAAAATGAGTGAAGAAAAGAGATGAATCACCGGTAAGAATTGGAAAATGAATGAAGATACTGTTGGAAATATGCCCTAGAGGCAATAGTAAAATCATTATTATTATATTTCCTTGTTCATGATAATTGTCTTTATTCATGCTATAATTGTGTTATCCGGAAATCATAATACATGTGTGAATAATAGACACCAACATGTCCCTAGTAAGCCTCTAGTTGACTAGCTCGTTGATCAACAGATAGTCATGGTTTCCTGACTATGGACATTGGATGTCATTGATAACGAGATCACATCATTAGGAGAATGATGTGATGGACAAGACCCAATCCTAAACATAGCATAAGATCGTATAGTTCGTTTGCTAAAGTTATCCAATGTCAAGTATCTTTTCCTTAGACCATGAGATCGTGTAACTCCCGGATACCGTAGGAGTGCTTTGGGTGTACCAAACGTCACAACGTAACTGGGTGACTATAAAGGTATGCTACGGGTATCTCCGAAAGTGTCTGTTGGGTTGACACGGATCAAGACTGGGATTTGTCACTCCGTATGACGGAGATGTATCACTGGGCCCACTCGGTAATGCATCATCATAATGAGCTCAAAGTGACCAAGTGTCTGGTCACGGGATCATGCATCACGGTACGAGTAAAGTGACTTGCCGGTAACGAGATTGAACGAGGTATTGGGATACCGACGATCGAATGTTGGGTAAGTAACATACCGATTGACAAAGGGAATTGTATACGGGGTTGCTTGAATCCTCGACATCGTGGTTCATCCGATGAGATCATCGAGGAGCATGTGGGAGCCAACATGGGTATCCAGATCCCGCTGTTGGTTATTGACCGGAGAGCGATCTCGGTCATGTCTACATGTCTCCCGAACACGTAGGGTCTACACACTTAAGGTTCGGTGACGCTAGGGTTGTAGGGATATGTATATGCAGTAACCCGAATGTTGTTCGGAGTACCGGATGAGATCCCGGACATCACGAGGAGTTCCGGAATGGTCCGGAGGTAAAGAATTATATATATGAAGTACTATTTCGGGCATCGGGACAAGTTTCGGGGTCACCGGTATTGTACCGGGACCACCGGAAGGGTCCCGGGGGTCCACCGGGTGGGGCCACCTATCCCGGAGGGCCCCATGGGCTGAAGTGGGAAGGGATCCAGCCCAATGTGGGCTGGGGCGCCACTTCCCCCTAGGGCCCATGCGCCTAGGGTGGGGGAAACCCTAAAGGAAGAGTCCTAGGAGGGGAAGGCACCTCCTAGGTGCCTTGGGGAGGAGGGATTCCTCCCCTTGGCCGCACCCCCCTAGGAGATTAGATCTCCTAGGGACGGTGCCCCCCCCCTTGGCCCTCCTATATATAGTGGGGAGATGGAGGACTTCTCACCCCTTGCCTTTGGTGCCTCCCTCTCCCTCTCCAACACCTCCTCCTCCTCCATAGTGCTTGGCGAAGCCCTGCCGGAGTACTGCAGCTCCATCACCACCACGCCGTCGTGCTGCTGCTGAAGCCATCTCCCTCAACCTCTCCTTCCCCCTTGCTGGATCAAGAAGAAGGAGACGTTACGCTGACCGTACGTGTGTTGAACGCGGAGGTGCCGTCCGTTCGGCGCTAGGATCTCTGGTGATTTGGATCACGTCGAGTACGCCTTCCTCATCCCCGTTCTTTGAACGCTTCCGCGCGTGATCTACAAACGTATGTAGATGCAATCCGATCGCTCATTGCTAGATGAACTCCTAGATGGATCTTGGTGAAACCGTAGGAAATTTTTTGTTTTCTGCAACATTCCCCAACAGTGGCATCATGAGCTAGGTCTACGCGTAGTTCTTCTTGCGCGAGTAGAACACAATTTGTTGTGGGCGTAGATGTTGTCAACTTTCTTGCCGCTACTAGTCTTATCTTGCTTCAACGATATTGTGGGTTGAAGCGGCCCGGACCAACCTTACACGTACGCTTACGTGAGACCGGTTCCACCGACTAACATGCACAAGTTGCATAAAGGTGGCTGGCGGGTGTCTGTCTCTCCCACTTTAGTTGGAGCGGATTCGATGAAAAGGGTCCTTATGAATGGTAAATAGAAGTTGACAAATCACGTTGTGGCTTTCACGTAGGTAAGAAAACGTTCTTGCTAGAACCCTACTTCAGCCACGTAAAACTTGCAACAACAATTAGAGGACGTCTAACTTGTTTTTGCAGCAAGTGCTTTGTCATATGATATGGCCAAAGTTGTGATGAATGATGAATGATGTATATGTGATGTATGAGATGTTCCTGCTATTGTAATAGGAATCACGACTTGCATGTCGATGAGTATGACAACCGGCAGGAGCCATAGGAGTTGTCTTTATTTTTTGTATGACCTGCTTGTCATTGAGAAACGCCATGTAAATTACTTTACTTTATTGCTAAACGCGTTAGCCATAGTAGTAGAAGTAATAGTTAGCGAGCAACTTCATGGAGACACGATGATGGAGATCATGGTTTCATGCCGGTGACAAGATGATCATGGAGCCCCAAGATGGAGATCAAAGGAGCTATGTGATATTGGCCGTATCATGTCACTATTATTATTTGATTGCATGTGATGTTTATCATGTTTTTGCATCTTGTTTACTTAGAACGACGGTAGTAAATAAGATGATCCCTCATAATAATTTCAAGAAAGTGTTCCCCCTAACTGTGCACCGTTGCGATAGTTTCTTGTTTCGAAGCTCCACGTGATGATCGGGTGTGATAGATTCTAACGTTCACATACAACGGGTGTAAGACAGATTTACACATGCAAAACACTTAGGCTGACTTGACGAGCCTAGCATGTACAGACATGGCCTCGGAACACAGAAGACCGAAAGGTCGAGCATGAGTCGTATAGAAGATACGATCAACATGAAGATGTTCACCGACGTTGACTAGTCCGTCTCACGTGATGATCGGACACGACCTAGTTAACTCGGATCATGTTATACTTAGATTACAGGAGGGATGTCTATCTAAGTGGGAGTTCATTATAATTTGATTAGATGAACTTAATTATCATGAACTTAGTCTGAAATTTTACAATATGTCTTGTAGATCAAATGGCCAACGTAGTCCTCAACTTCAACGTGTTCCTAGAGAAAACCAAGCTGAAAGACGATGGCAGCAACTACACGAACTGGGTCCGGAACCTGAGGATCATCCTCATAGCTGCCAAGAAAGATTATGTCCTACAAGCACCGCTAGGTGACGCACCTGTTCTCCCTGCAGAACAAGACGTTATGAACGCTTGGCAGGCACGTACCGATGACTACTCCCTCATTCAGTGCGGCATGCTTTACAGCTTAGAGCTGGGGCTCCAAAAACGTTTTGAGAGACACGGAGCATATGAGATGTTCGAAGAGCTGAAAATGGTTTTCCAAGCTCATGCCCGGGTCGAGAGATATGAAGTCTCTGACAAGTTCTTCAGCTGTAAGATGGAGGAAAACAGTTCTGTCAGTGAGCACATACTCACTATGTCTGGGTTGCATAACCGCTTGACTCAGCTGGGAGTTAATCTCCCGGATGACGCGGTCATTGACAGAATCCTTCAGTCGCTTCCACCGAGCTACAAGAGCTTTGTGATGAACTTCAATATGCAGGGGATGGAAAAGTCCATTCCTGAAGTATTTGCAATGCTGAAATGAGCAGAGGTAGAAGTCAAAAAGGAACATCAAGTGTTGATGGTGAATATAACCAGTAAGTTCAAGAAGGGCAAGGGTAAGAAAGCCTTCAAGAAGGACGGCAAGGGAGTTGCCGCGCCCGGCAAGCAAGCTGCCGGGAAGAAGCCAAAGAATGGACCCAAGCCCGAGACTGAGTGCTTTTATTGCAAGGAAAGTGGTCACTGGAAGCGGAACTGCCCCAAATACTTAGCGGACAAGAAGGCCGGCAAAAGAAAAGGTATATGTGATATACATGTAATTGATGTGTACCTTACCAGTACTCGTAGTAGCTCCTGGGTATTTGATACCGCTGCGGTTGCTCACATCTGTAACTCAAAACAGGAGCTGCGGAATAAGCGGAGACTGGCGAAGGACGAGGTGACGATGCGCGTCGGGAATGGTTCCAAGGTCGATGTGATTGCCGTCGGCATGCTGCCTCTTCATTTACCTACGGGATTAGTTTTAAACCTCAATAATTGTTATTTAGTGCCAAGTTTGAGCATGAACATTGTATCAGGATCTCGTTTAATTCGAGATGGCTACTCATTTAAATCCGAGAATAATGGTTGTTCTATTTATATGAGAGATATGTTTTATGGTCATGCTCCGATGGTGAATGGTTTATTCTTAATGAATCTCGAGCGTAATGCTACACATGTTCATAGTGTGAGTACCAAAAGATGTAAGATTGATAATGATAGTCCCACATACTTGTGGCACTGCCTCCTTGGTCACATAGGTGTCAAACGCATGAAGAAGCTCCATGCTGATGGACTTTTAGAGTCTCTTGATTACGAATCATTTGACACATGCGAACCATGCCTCATGGGTAAAATGACCAAGACTCCATTCTCAGGGACAATGGAGCGAGCAACCAACTTATTGGAAATCATACATACTGATGTGTGCGGTCCAATGAGTGTTGAGGCTCGCGGTGGCTATCGTTATGTTCTCACCCTCACTGATGACTTGAGTAGATATGGGTATGTCTACTTAATGAAACACAAGTCTGAAACCTTTGAAAAGTTCAAGGAATTTCAGAGTGAGGTTGAGAATCAACGTGACAGGAAAATCAAGTTCCTGCGATCAGATCGTGGAGGAGAATACTTGAGTCATGAGTTTGGCACACACTTAAGAAAATGTGGAATAATTTCACAGCTCACGCTGCCTGGAACACCTCAGCGTAATGGTGTGTCCGAACGTCGTAATCGCACTCTATTAGATATGGTGCGATCTATGATGTCTCTTACCGATTTACCGCTATCTTTTTGGGGCTATGCTTTAGAGACTGCCGCATTCACTTTAAATAGGGCTCCATTGAAATCCGTTGAGACGACACCGTATGAATTATGGTTTGGGAAGAAACCTAAGCTGTCGTTTCTAAAAGTTTGGGGATGCGATGCTTATGTCAAGAAACTTCAACCTGAAAAGCTCGAACCTAAGTCGGAAAAATGCGTCTTCATAGGATACCCTAAAGAAACTATTGGTATACCTTCTACCTCAGATTCGAAGGCAAGATCTTTGTTGCCAAGAATGGATGCTTTCTAGAGAAAGAGTTTCTCTCGAAAGAAGTAAGTGGGAGGAAAGTAGAACTTGATGAAGTATTACCTCTTGAACTGGAAGATGGCGCAACTCAAGAAAATGTTCCTGAGGTGCCTGCACCGACTAGAGAGGAAGTTAATGATGATGATCAAGATAATTCTGATCAAGCTCCTACTGAAATTCGAAGGTCCACAAGGACACGTTCCGCACCAGAGTGGTACGGCAACCCTGTCTTGGAAATCATGTTGTTAGACAATGGTGAACCTTCGAACTATGAAGAAGCGATGGCGGGCTCAGATTCCGACAAATGGCTGGAAGCCATGAAATCCGAGATAGGATCCATGTATGAAAACGAAGTATGGACTTTGACTGAATTGCCTGTTGAGCGGCAAGCCATAGAAAATAAATGGATCTTTAAGAAGAAGACAGACGCGGATGGTAATGTGACCATCTATAAAGCTCGGCTTGTCACTAAGGGTTATCGACAAGTTCAAGGTGTTGACTACGATGAGACTTTCTCACCGGTAGCGATGCTGAAGTCCGTCCGAATCATGTTAGCAATTGCCGCATTCTATGATTATGAGATATGGCAAATGGACGTCAAAACGGCATTCCTTAATGGTTTCCTTAAGGAAGAATTGTATATGATGCAGCCAGAAGGTTTTGTCGATCCTAAGAATGCTAACAAGGTGTGCAAGCTCCAACACTCGATTTATGGGCTGGTGCAAGCATCTCGGAGTTGGAACATTCGCTTTGATGAGATGATCAAAGCGTTTGGGTTTATGCAGACTTATGGAGAAGCCTGCGTTTACAAGAAAGTGAGTGGGAGCTCTGTAGAATTTCTCATATTATATGTACATGACATACTTTTGATGGGAAATGATATAGAACTCTTGGACAGCATTAAGGCCTACTTGAATAAGAGTTTTTCAATGAAGGACCTTGGAGAAGCTGCATATATATTAGGCATCAAGATCTATAGAGATAGATCAAGACGCCTCATAGGTCTTTCACAAAGCACATACCCTGATAAGATATTGAAGAAATTCAATATGGATCAGTCTAAGAAGGGGTTCTTGCCTGTGTTGCAAGGTGTGAAATTGAGCTCAGCTCAATGTCCGACCACGGCAGAAGATATAGAAGAGATGAGTTTCATCCCCTATGCCTCAGCCATAGGTTCTATTATGTATGCCATGCTGTGTACCAGACCTGATGTAAACCTTGCCGTAAGTTTGGTAGGAAGGTACCAAAGTAATCCTGGCAAGGAACACTGGACAGCGGTCAAGAATATCCTGAAGTACCTGAAAAGGACTAAGGAAATGTTTCTCGTTTATGGAGGTGACGAAGAGCTCGTCATAAAGGGTTACGTCGACGCTAGCTTCGACACAGATCTGGATGACTCTAAGTCACAAACCAGATACGTGTATATTTTGAATGGTGGGGCAGTAAGCTGGTGCAGTTGCAAGCAGAGCGTCGTGGCGGGATCTACATGTGAAGCGGAGTACATGGCAGCCTCAGAGGCAGCGCATGAAGCAATTTGGGTGAAGGAGTTCATCACCGACCTAGGAGTCATACCCAATGCGTCGGGGCCGATCAAGCTCTTCTGTGACAACACTGGAGCTATTGCTCTTGCCAAGGAGCCCAGGTTTCACAAGAAGACAAGGCACATCAAGCGTCGCTTCAACTCCATTCGTGAAAATGTTCAAGATGGAAACATAGATATCTGTAAAGTACATACGGACCTGAATGTAGCAGATCCGTTGACTAAACCTCTCCCTAGAGCAAAACATGATCAACACCCGAATTCCATGGGTGTTCGATTCATCACAATGTAACTAGATTATTGACTCTAGTGCAAGTGGGATACTGTTGTAAATATGCCCTAGAGGCAATAATAAAAGCATTATTATTATATTTCCTTGTTCATGATAATTGTCTTTATTCATGCTATAATTGTGTTATCCAGAAATCGTAATACATGTGTGAATAATAGACACCAACATGTCCCTAGTAAGCCTCTAGTTGACTAGCTCGTTGATCAACAGATAGTCATGGTTTCCTGACTATGGACATTGGATGTCATTGATAATGAGATCACATCATTAGGAGAATGATGTGATGGACAAGACCCAATCCTAAACATAGCATAAGATCGTATAGTTCGTTTACTAAAGTTATCCAATGTCAAGTATCTTTTCCTTAGACCATGAGATCGTGTAACTCCCGGATACCGTAGGAGTGCTTTGGGTGTACCAAACATCACAACGTAACTGGGTGACTATAAAGGTATGCTACGGGTATCTCCGAAAGTGTCTGTTGGGTTGACACGGATCAAGACTGGGATTTGTCACTCCGTATAACGGAGAGGTATCACTGGGCCCACTCGGTAATGCATCATCATAATGAGCTCAAAGTGACCAAGTGTCTGGTCACAGGATCATGCATCACGGTACGAGTAAAGTGACTTGCCGGTAACGAGATTGAACGAGGTATTGGGATACCGACGATCGAATCTCGGGCAAGTAACATACCGATTGGCAAAGGGAATTGTATACGGGGTTGCTTGAATCCTCGACATCGTGGTTCATCCGATGAGATCATCGAGGAGCATGTGGGAGCCAACATGGGTATCCAGATCCCACTATTGTTTATTGACCGGAGAGCGATCTCGGTCATGTCTACATGTCTCCCAAACCCGTAGGGTCTACACACTTAAGGTTCGGTGACGCTAGGGTTGTAGGGATATGTATATGCAGTAACCCGAATGTTGTTCGGAGTCCCGGATGAGATCCCGGACGTCACGAGGAGTTCCAGAATGGTCCGGAGGTAAAGAGATATATATATAGGAAGTACTATTTCGGGCACCCGGACAAGTTTCGGGGTCACCGGTATTGTACCGGGACCATCGGAAGGGTCCCGGGGGTCCACCGGGTGGGGCCACCTATCCTGGAGGGCCCCATGGGCTGAAGTGGGAAGGGATCCAGCCCAAAGTGGGCTGGGGCGCCACTTCCCCCTAGGGCCCATGCGCCTAGGGTGGGGGAAACCCTAAAGGAAGAGTCCTAGGAGGGGAAGGCACCTCCTAGGTGCCCCCCCTAGGAGATTAGATCTCCTAGGGCCGGCGCCCCCCCTTGGCCCTCCTATATATAGTGGGGAGATGGAGGACTTCTCACCCCTTGCCTTTGGTGCCTCCCTCTCCCTCTCCAACACCTCCTCCTCTTCCATAGTGCTTGGCGAAGCCCTGCCGGAGTACTGCAGCTCCATCACCACCACGCCGTCGTGCTGCTGCTGAAGCCATCTCCCTCAACCTCTCCTTCCCCCTTGCTGGATCAACAAGAAGGAGACGTTATGCTGACCGTACGTGTGTTGAACGCGGAGGTGCCGTCCGTTCGGTGCTAGGATCTCCGGTGATTTGGATCATGTCGAGTACGCCTTCCTCATCCCCGTTCTTTGAACGCTTCGGCGCGTGATCTACAAAGGTATGTAGATGCAATCCGATCACTCATTGCTAGATGAACTCCTAGATGGATCTTGGTGAAACCATAGGAAAATTTTTGTTTTCTGCAACGTTCCCCAACAGATACTTGAGATAATTTTGATACAAGTGAAACGAATAGATCACAAACTGATTATTGAATACTTGAATGAAGCACCGGTAAGATTTGGAGGATGAGAACTGAAAGCTAGAATGAATAATCCCGAAATGATGGGCTCCGGAGAGTCAAACTGAAAAGACTCCTGAATTGCTCCGGTTGGGTGAAAAGAATTCTCACGATCGAAAACAATTATGAGAGGATGGCCACAAGCTAGAATCACGAATCTTTGGAAGAACGGGTAAGGATTTAAGAGGAACTCTTCTTCGGTCTTCAAAATTTGAGAATTACGACGATAAAGACCACCGTGAAATGTTGAGATACTCCGGGATGAAAATTGGAAAGGTAGAACCAACAATGAAAAGAATTTGAAAGATCTTGGAGAAAGACATATGACTGATGACAAATCATTCTTACGTCAAACTTTGAAATGAATTTGAGAATAACTCCGGGAAAATTAGAAGAGTCAGGTAAGATCCTGGAGAAGACCTGTGGGCTAGGGCCCACTCAAAAGAAAGACCGTTGAATGATTTAAAAGAAAGAATGCACTGGTTGAATTAAAAGGCTTGAATGAGATAAGAACCTCAAGATATCTTCAGCACTCCGGAACAAATGAATAGCGAGAAGTGAAATATTATGAGGTGCACCGGTATGAGAAGGCATTTGAAGCAAGGAAAAGAATATGATCAACATAGAAAACTTGAATTGAATCCACTGGAGAAGAAAAAGAAACGAGGAATGCTGAACTAGTAGAACATCTTCATGAGAACCACCGGGTAAGAACATGAAGGAAAAAGAATGGATAGTGATTAAGAAATCTGAATCCTTGAAGAAAAAGGGGTGGGTGGGTGGGTGGGAAAACAAAGGCAACTTGGCACGGATGAAGCAAACACCGTTGAGAAAAACTGAGATTGGATATTGCAAATGTTGAAATTATCGGATCCACTTGAAAAGAAGCACACCGGTGAAAAGGATTAACATAAAAATCTCGATTATCATGAAGGATTAGTATTCACGTAGAAATATGAGAACACCGTTTAGGAAAAGGTATGGAATCAACATTTGACTTCGAAGCAACTCGAATACCACAACTCAAAACAAAACAAAAGGATTGGCTTGCAAAATAAGCCGGAACAAAC
Source organism: Triticum urartu (assembly GCF_003073215.2). Lineage (NCBI taxonomy): Eukaryota > Viridiplantae > Streptophyta > Magnoliopsida > Poales > Poaceae > Triticum > Triticum urartu. The sequence continues at coordinate 108,920,065 of NC_053024.1, read as the reverse complement.
ATATGATAGAGATTACGTCCGAAGTTTTCGTGGTGGGGCCTACACGGGCTCGATCATACGGCACCATCATGTACAAGGTAGTGCACATGACATACGAAGCTTCCCGGAGTCAGCATAGCCAAGGACTCTTTAAGACACAACGAGGCCACTTTAAAACCAACCGTGGATAGGCGGACCACTAGACGTCGAACCCCAATTTCATATCATACATCTGTCGAAAAGATATCCTAAGAGCAACTTGAATTCCCACTTATAAACTCCCGAAACTCTCCCGGTTATTTAATCAGGTGTTGGGGATACAGGGGAAGCATAATATCTGACCCAAAGCTAGCAAATCCTACATCCAGCTGTATCCATCCTTCAACACATAACCAAGAAACCTTCGGAAACCGTTTACCTCAACCTTCGAAAAGCATCCGTTATACGAGTCATGGAAATTCTCCCGAACTCCCGCCCCAGTACTGGGTGGCGTCGAGGTTATCTCACCAACAACTGCATAAAAGAGATTTTTGATGTCGGCGAAACTCAGGTCTTCCAGAATCTCAACGATAAAATTGTGACGACAACACCTCGGAGCTCAACTCCCTGGGACACTGCCACAACCCCTAAATGACAAGAGGCACCAAGAACAATGTTCTCGTCACAAAACCATCAGAACGAATCCAAGATACCCGCGTGATCCTACAAATTTTTTTAGTGAAATTTGAGAAGAGAAGAGTCAGAATTCTACTTCAGGATGCCTCACTAGAGCGACGAAGGGGCTGAGGAGTAAAAAGAAGTCCTACTCTCCAATATATATAATCCTAAATGACTCAAAACATTTTTCTAGACTCAACAACGCCAACGATTCGATCAAGCAGGGGGCTCCTAAGGTCGGGGAAGGCTCTGATACCAACTTGTAACGCCCTCGATGCGGCTATATCTCCCACGTGTCGATGCACGACTTAGAGGCATAACCGCATTGAAAGCAGTGTCACAAGTGAGGTAATCTTCACACAACCCATGTAATACATAAGGGAAAGAGATACATAGTTGGCTTACAATCGCCACTTCACACAATTACATGAATAAAACATTACATCATCCAGATACACACAAGGTCCGACTACGGAACCCAAAATAAAATAATACTACCCCAAATGCTACATAGATCCCCGATCGTCCCAACTGGGCTCCACTACTGATCAACTGGAAATGGAACAACATAAGGAACACGATATTCATCGAGCTCCTCCTTGAGCTTGGTTGCGTCACCTGCACGATATCATCGGCACCTGCAAGCTAGTTTTGGAAGTATCTGTGAGTCACGGGGACTCAGCGATCTCACACCCTCGCGATCAAGACTATTTAAGCTTATAGGTACGGTAAAGGTATTATGTGGAGCTGCAGCAAGCGACTAGCATATATGGTGGCTAACATACGCAAATGAGAGGGAGAAGAGAAGGCAAAAGCACGGTCAAACAACTATGATCAAGAAGTGATCCTAGAACAACCTACGTCAAGCATTACTCCAACACTGTGTTCACTTCCCGAACTCCGCCGGAAAGAGACCATCACGGTTACACACGCGGTTGATGCATTTTCATTAAGTTAAGGTTTCAGGTTTTCTACAACCGGACATTAACAAATTCCCATCTGCCCGTAACCGGGGCACGGCTTTCGAAAGTTAAAATCCCTGCAGAGGTGTCCCAACTTAGCCCATCACAAGCTCTCACGGTCAACAAGGGATATTCCTTCTCCCAAGACAATCCGACCAGACTCGGCATCCCGGTTACAAGACATCCTCGACAATGGTAAAACAAGTCCAGCAACACCACCCGAATGTGCCGACAAATCCCGATAGGAGCTGCACATATCTCGTTCTCAGGGCACACCGGAGAAGCAATCCGTACAACTAAAACCAACCCTCGAGTTTCCCCGAGGTTGCGCTGCAAGGGGCTCTAGTTTGGACCAACACTCAGAGGAGCACTGACCCGAGGGGTTTAATAAAGATGACCCTTGAGTCCGCGGAACCCAAGGGAAAAAGAGGCTAGGTGGCGAATGGTAAAACCAATGTTGGGCATTACTGGAGGAGTTTTATTCAAGGAGAACTGTCAAGGGGTTCCCATTATAGCCCAACCGTGTAAGGAACGCAAAATCCGGGAAGATAACACGGATATGATGGAAACTAGGGCGGCAAGAGTGGAACAAAACACCAGGAATAAGGCTGAGCCTTCCACCCTTTACCAACTATATAGATGCATTAATTAAATAAGAGATATTGTGATATCCCAGCAAATATCCTTGTTCCAACATGGAACAAACTCCAATCTTCACCTGCAACTAACAACGCTATAAGAGGGGCTGAACAAAGCGGTAACATAGCCAAACAACGGTTTCCTAGGACAAGGTGGGTTAGAGGTTTGGCATGGCAATATGGTAGGCATGATAAGAAAGTGGTAGGTATCGCAGCATAGGCATAGCAAAAGAGCGAGCATCTAGCAAGCAAAGATAGAAGTGATTTCGAGGGTATGGTCATCTTGCCTGCAAAGTTCTCCGAGAAGACGAAAAGCTTGATCCTCGTAAACGTACTCAACGGGCTCTTCGAACACGAACTCGTCTCCCGGCTCTACCCAAAGCAAGAACACAAGCAAAGGGAGACACAATCAACCACGTGCAATGCTCAAGCAACATGATGCAAACATGGTATGATATGCGGGATGCGATATGTGATGCATATGAAAGATTTGGAAGGGAATGATTGAACCTGGCCTCAACATGGAAATCCAAGAGTGCCACTAGAAAGAGGAGGTGATTTCGGTCAAAATCGATATAAAGATCACCGGAATCGGATGCACGGTTTGGAAATGGCAAGCAAAACAAATATGGCACCGGTCTGCGATAAACAGCAAGTAGCCTTCTAAATGCGTCAAGATAAATAAGCTACTGCACTCAAACATGGCAACAAAATACATTGCATGGATCCACTCAAGATGCTTGACAAAATATGAACACTGAGCTACGGCTAATTCACTCATTAACAGGTTCAAACAAGCATGGCAAAAGTGCAAAATATAACATGTCAGGAATTTAACATCTGGAAGCAATGTTTAGAGCACAAAAACTACATGCTACAGGAACATATCATGGAAAAGCAAGGCATGGCATGAAGCTACTCAAATCATATAACAAAAGTCCCTTACTGACCATGAGCCAAAAGGGAACAGAAAATACAATTGCAAGCATGTGAACATAGCAAAAACATAAACAGATTCAGACTTGGTGAAAAACTGGAGTATGGCAAAACAGATATCAAGTGGGCATGTTTACGAGCTCGATGCACTCACCACTAGGGATTTCATGACTAACTAAGCATACACCCAGCAAATAGACATGACATAGAAGCTAGACAGGGCAATAACAACAACATAGCATGCACGGATCAACTACAACAAGCTCGGCAAAATTGCTAAACATGTTAACAATCTGCCAGGAACATTTTATAGCAAAAGTAGAGCTCGATTGACTCAAGCTAGGTTGCTCCATAATTACAAACAAAGACATGGATGGATATAGCACAACATTATCTACAAAACATCCTTACTGATCATGCTCAAAATAGGCACGGATCACTAGGAAACAACATGAACATATGGCATAAAAATAATGACAGGACAAGGACTTGGTGAAATTCGAAATCCCTGAAATCAGCATAATTGAGTAAGCTACTTTGCATGCTTGTGCTAGTCACCACATAGATCACGAAAATACATGGCATACACCCCTATAAAGATGGCATGGCATTCTTCAAAACACATGTAGAACTCAGGATCATATCATGCACACATTAATCATGGCAAAAATGACAAAAGTGCATTTGCTGAACCAGATCTGAAACTATCATCACATAACCCTCTTCCAACAGCATTTCGGGCGTCACGATGAGCTCAAATGAGAATGATGCAATGAGATGAAATGATGTACTGGTCGAGATGAACATTTTGTTATGCTACACGCATGAATCGGGGCCACGGTGATGAAGTTATGACATGATGAAGGAGGCATAAAAATATAGCAGATCTAGGACTTAGACGAAAAAATAGACCTCGGGAGAAAGTCAACCCGGGACGGAGACGTGCGGGACGGAGGGATCCGGATCTGGATGGAGGCCGTGTTTGGATCGACCACCTGCTGGATCTGATCCCACCTTCTGGTCGATCCGGACGGGGCGGCCGGCGACGGGGCTCCTCCGGCGAGCTCGCCGGCGTCGTGGACGGTGTGGGGCGGCGGTGGCCGGCGAGGAGCGCGCAGCTGCCGAAGCATGACGGAGGCGGCGGCGCAGGCGAGGTGACGAGCGAGCGGGGCGGCTGGCGAGGACAGGCGGCGGGGTGACGAAGGGCACGGTGGCCGACGCAAACTCCAGCGATGGCGGCGGACATGTCCGGCGGCGGGGATTTTTGTCCGGTGGTGCGGGGTAGAGGAAGACTATGGTTTCAACTGCGCGAATAAATCTGAGAGGCACACATATTTATAGGTAGAGGGAGCTAGGAGGCTCCAAATGAGGTGCGGTTTGCGGCCACGCGATCGTGATCAAATAGCCTAGATGATGGAGGAGGTTTAGGTGGGTTTGGGTCCACTTTGGAGGTGTGTTGGGCTGCAACACACACGAGGCCTTTTCGGTTCCTCGGTTAACCGTTGGAGTATCAAACGAAGTCCAAATGGCACGAAACTTGACAGGCGGTCTACCGGTAGTAAACCAAGGCCGCATGACAAGTCTCGGTCCAATCCGAAAACGTTTAACACCCGCACATGAAAAGAGGTAGAAAAGAACACCGGAGGACATGGGAGCGCCAGAATGCAAAACGGACAAAAGGGAAAATGCTCGAATGCATGAGACGAACGCATATGCAAATGAAAAGAACATGATGACATGATATGCAATTCATGACATGCAAGCAATGACAAGGAAACATAAGCGAATAACTTGAAGACACCTGGCACATCGGTCTCGGGGCGTTACACCTACTCCTAGTAGGAGTAGGTGCCCCCCTTTCCAAGTCCTAGTAGGAGAAGAAGGAGTGGAAGAAGAGATGGAACGGGGGGCCGCCCCCTAGGCCTAGTCCAATTCGGTTTGAGCCAGGGGGAGGGCGGTGCCACACCTTGGCCTGCCTCCTTTCTTCCACCATTAGGCCCATGAGGCCCAATAACTTTTCGGAGGGGGTTCGAGTAACTCCCGGTACTCCGAAACTTATCCGAAATGACCCGAACTATTCCGGTGTCCGAATGTAGCCTTCCAATATATGGACCTTTATGTCTCAAGCATTTCGAGACTCCTTGTCATGTCCATGATCACATCCGGGACTCCGAACAACCTTTAGTATATCAAATCACATAACTCATAATACATATCGTCATCGAACGTTAGGCGTGCGGACCCTATGGGTTCGAGAGCTATGTAGACATGACCGAGACACATCTCCGGTCAATAACCAATAGCCGAACCTGGATGATCATATTTGTTCCTACATATTCTACAAAGATCTTTATCGATCAAACCGCATAACAACATACGTTGTTCCCTTTGTCATCGGTATGTTACCTGCCTGAGATTCGATCATCAATATCATCATACCTAGTTCAATCTCTTTACTCGTTCCGTAATGCATCATCTGGAAACTAACTCATTAGTCACATTGCTTGCAAGGCTTATAGTGATGTGTGAGGGAGTCCTGGACGAAGGGGTCTGTCGGTGTCAAAACCGGCGGATCTCGGGTAGGGGGTCCCGAACTGTGCGTCTAAGGTCGATGGTAACAGGAGACAGGGACACATTGTTTTACCTAGGTTCGGGCCCTCTCTATGGAGGTAATACCCTACGTCCTGCTTGATTGATCTTGATGAATATGAGTATTACAAGAGTTGATGTACCACAAGATCGTAATAGCTAAACCCTAGAGGTCTAGCTTGCATGGCTATGATTATGAGTCTCTCCTCCGGACTAAGTCCTCTGGTTTATATAGACACAGGGAGGATCTAGGGTTACACAAGGTCAGTTACAAGAAAGGAATCTACATATTTCGTCACCAAGCTTGCCTTCCACGCCAAGGAGAGTCCTATCTGGACAAGGGTGCAGTCTTCGGTCTTCGTATCTTCACAGTGCACCAGTCCGGCCCATGGCTAATAGGCTGGACGCCCGAGGACCCCTTAGTCCAGGACTCCCTCAGGGTCCTCGGGCGTCCGACCTATTGGACATAGGCTGGATTGATGGGCTGTGAAGATACAAAGACTGAAGACTCTACCCGTGTCCTGATGAGATTCTCCTAGGCATGGAAGTCAAGTTTGGCGTCCAAAATATGAAGATTCCTTTCTTTGTAACCAACCTTATGTAACCCTAGATCCCTCCAGTGTCTATATACACCAGAGGGCTAGGTCCGTAGACATATATGCTCATAATCATAGTCAGACTAGCTAGACTTTTAGGGTTTAGCCATTACAATCTCGTGGTAGGTCAACTCTTGTAATACTCATATTCATCAATATCAATCAAGCAGGAAGTAGGGTATTACCTCCATAGAGATGGCCCGAACCTGGGTAAACATTGTGTCCCCTGTCTCCTGTTACCATTGACCTTAGACACTCAGTTCGGGACCCCCTACCCGAGATCCGCCAGTTTTTGACACCGACATTGGTGCTCTCATTGAGAGTTCCGCTGTGATGTCGAAAGATAGGATCGATGGCTCGCCTTGTTCTCAAGGACAACGTCACCTCCAGAGGAGCACTAGCCCCAGGCCAAACCCTCCGGCTGGGCGGCTTCATCATGACCGCCCATTCGGCCGTTAAGCCGACGATGACTTCTCAGGTTATCGAAAATCCCCTCCATGTTTACTCCAAATACTCCAAGCAGATGGATCCGGCAGAGCTGTCGTCTTTAAACGAGCTCCTAGATCGCATCGCCGCCCTGGGGGTCACCACAAACTATGATCGGGTTGGGCTTAAACCCGACCAGGGAGAAATTAAAACTCTGCCGATCACCCATCAAATAGAGGTAGTAGAGGATCAAGACGACAACTCTTCCTCTATATTGAGGATGAACTATGTTCGGATCTCCGAGCTTGAAGAGCCGGACACCTACCTGCAGAAAGACATGCCTTGTCCTCCGAACATAGAATTGGAAGACAAGCCCAAAGAATTAGTTGACATCCTAGACCCCGAACTAATAAGTTCGGAAGTTCTTCAAACTCCAGATCCTAAATTGGGTCAGGGTTCGGATTTCAAACCACCCACCCACCCAGATATAAGTGCTTTCATGGGCATACGACAGCAGTCTCGGGAAACGGTCCACCACTTCTTGGCCAGATTCCTCCTTGTCAAAGATAAGATTGAAGATTTCCGTGATGAAGACACGCTCTCAGCGTTCTGCAACAATTGCATGGATGAAGGAATCCTCAACGCCATCAACCGTTTTCGCATATCACGCTTCGCAAACTTGGCAACCATAGTATACAAGTACTGCGCAACGGAAAGCGCCTGGAAAACTCAGGCAGCTCCCTGGGAAGCGCCGGTTTCCACCCAACCCCTCGTTCCAGTGAAAAGGACGCACCCTCGTGGCACACCCGGCCCAATGGTAAAGAAATATAAGCCCGTTACGGGACACGGAACCATTTTGGAGGGATTTTTGATGACTCGAGAGGTCATCATCGTCGGCTTAAGGGCCGAACGGGAGGTCATGATAAAACCACCCAGCCGAAGGGTTTGGCCTGAGGCTAGAGCTCCTCCGGAGGTGATATTTTCCTTGACGATAAGTTGAGCCATCAACCCTTTCATCGACGGCACCGTGGAACTCTCAATGAAAGCACCAATGTCGGTGTCAAAACCGGTGGATCTCGGGTAGGGGGTCCCGAACTGTGCGTCTAAGGTCGATGGTAACAGGAGATAGGGGACACAATGTTTTACCCAGGTTCGGGCCCTCTCTATGGAGGTAATACCCTACGTCCTGCTTGATTGATCTTGATGAATATGAGTATTACTAGAGTTGATCTACCACGAGATCATAATAGTTAACCCTAGACGTCTAGCTTGTATGGCTATGATCATGAGTCTCTCCTCCGGACTAAGTTCTCCAGTTTATATAGACACCGGGAGGACCTAGGGTTACACAAGGTCGGTTACAAGAAAGGAATCTATATATTTGGTCGCCAAGCTTGCCTTCCACGCCAAGGAGAGTCCTATGCGGACACGGGTGCAGTCTTCGGTCTTCGTATCTTCACAGCCCACCAGTCCGGCCCATGGCTAATAGGCCAGACGCCCGAGGACCCCTTAGTCCAGGACTCCCTCAGTAGAGCCCGAACCAGGCTTCAATGACGAGGTGTTTGGCGCAGATTGTCTTCGGCAATGCAAGGCAGGTTCCTCCTCCGACGACTTCCAAGTAATGTATTCGGCTTTTAATTCAATGCTACTCCCCTCGGCTTTTGTGCATTGATGACTTCTGCTTCCAAGTGTTGGGCGAATGTGGACGGTCAGGGTATTTTTTGCAAATAACACCCCGACCATGAAAGAAAGAGCGTATATTTAAAGAGATTGGGTCTCAGATCCATTCGGCACCACGCGGAGAAAATCCTCAGAGATTGCCAGGAAAGACCATTCCAACATGGCTAGCATTCCCAGCTGCTCCTCCCGTTCCAACCCAGAGAAAGGCGAGTGGGAGAGGTGCTTTGTGTCCCATAGCCAATTAGCAAAGCTGCAAACGCATGGATTTCTCCCCTCTGCGGATCTGGTCCCTGTTCGAGCAGGGTTGGCTTCCTTCAACGGCAAAACCCAGGCGGAGGATTTCCCCAATCCATCTGTGGGGGAACAAGTGTGCTTCGTTGTAACGCCCTCGATGCGGCTATATCTCCCACGTGTCGAAGCATGACTTAGAGGCATAACCGCATTGAAAGCAATGTCGCAAGTGAGGTAATCTTCGCAAACAACCCATGTAATACAATAAGGGAAAAGATACATAGTTGGCTTACACTCGCCACGTCAAAAAAATAGCATAAATAACATTACATTCATCCAGATACACTCAAGGTCCGACTACGGAACCAAAATGAAGAAAAACCCCAAATGCAACATAGTCCCCGATCGCCCCAACTGGGCACCACTACTAATCATCTGGGAAAGACACGTAGTAACGACAAGAGTCTTCATCGAACTCCCACTTGAGCTCGGTCATATCATCTGGAGCGGCATCATCGGTCCCTGCATCTGGTTTTGGAAGGAAATCTGTGAGTCACGGGGACTCAGCAATCTCACACCCTCGCGATCAAGAATATTTAAGCTTATAGGAAGGGTAAAGGTATGATGTGGAGCTGCAGCAAGCAACTAGCATATATGGTGGCTAACATATTTGCAAAAGAGAGCGAGAAGAGAAGGCAAAGGCACAAGTGACAAACTATGATCAAGATGTGATCCTAGAACAACCTACATCAAGCATTATTCCAACACCGTGTTCACCTCCCGTACTCCGCCGAGAAGAGACCATCATGGTTACACACACAGTTGGCGCATTTTAATTAAGTTAAGTTTCAGGTTATCTACAACCGGACACTAACAAATTCCCATCTGCCCATAACCGCGGGCACGGCTTTCGGAAGTTCAAATCCCTGCAGGGGAGTCCCAACTTAGCCCATCACAAGCTGTCACGGTCAACGAAGGATATTCCTTCTCCCAAGACAATCCGATCAGACACGGTATCCTGGTTACAAGACATCCTCGACAATGGTAAAACTAGTCCAGCAACACCGCTCGAATGTGCCGACAAATCCCGATAGGAGCTGCACATATCTCGTTCTCAGGGCACACTCAGATGAGACTAGCTATGAGTAAAACCAACCCTCAAGTTTCCCCGAGGTGGCCCCGCAGGCAGCTCAGTTTGGACCAACACTCAAAGGAGCACTGGCCCGGGGGGTTTAATAAAGATGAACCTTGGGCTCCGGAAACCCAAGGGAAAAAGAGGCTAGATGGTGAATGGTAAAACCAATGTTGGGCATTGCTGAAGGAGTTTTATTCAAGGCGAACTGTCAAGGGGTTCCCATTATAACCCAACCGTGTAAGGAACGCAAAATCCGGGAACATAACACCGATATGACGGAAACTAGGGCGACAAGAGTGGAACAAAACACCAGGCATAAGGCCGAGCCTTCCACCCTTTACCAAGTATATAGGTGCATTAAGATAAACAAGATAATATTATGATATCCCAACAATAAACATGTTCCAACAAGGAACGATCTCCAATCTTCACCTGCAACTAACAACGCTATAAGAGGGGCTAAGCAAAGCGGTAACATAGCCAAACACCAGTTTGCTAGGACATGGTGGGTTAGAGGTTTGACATGGAAATATGGGAGGCATGATAAGCAAGTGGTAGGTATCGTAGCATAGGCATAGCAAAAGAGCGAGCATCTAGCAAGCAAAGATAGAAGTGATTTCGAGGGTATGGTCATCTTGGCTGCAAAGTTTTCAGAGTTGCCTTGATCCTCGTAAGAGTACTCAACAGGCTCCTCCTTCATGTACTCATCTCCTGGCTCTACCCAAGAAAGAACAACAAACAAAAAGGAACACAATCAACCACGTGCAAAGCTCAAGCAACATGATGCAAACATGGTATGATATGCGGGATGCGATATGTGATGCATATGCATGATTTGGAAAGGAATGATTGAACCTGGACACAACTTGGAAATCCAAGAGTGACACTGGAAAGGGGAGGTGATTTTGGTTGAAATCGATATAAAGATCACCGGAATCAGATGCACGGTTTGGAAATGGCAAGCAAAACAAATATGGCACAGGTCTGCGATAAACAGCAAGTAGCCTCCTAAATGCATCAAGATAGATAAGCTACCACACTCAAACATGGCAACAAAATACATGGCAGGGATCCACTCATAATGCTTGACAAAATATGAACACCGAGATACGGCTAATTCAATCAATAACAGGTTCAAACAAGCATGGAAAAAGTGCAAAAGATAACAGGTTTTAGACTTAGTGAAATTAACAGCATGTCAGGAATTTATCATCAGGAGCAATGTTTAGGGCACGATAAATACATGCTACAGGAACATATCATGGCAAAGCAAGGCATGGTATGAAGCTACTCTAAGCATGTGACAAAAGTCCCTTAGTGACCATGAGCCAAAAGGGATTAGAAAATACAATTGCAAGCATGTGAACACAGCAAAAACATAAACAGATACAGACTTAGTGAAAAACTGGAGCATGGCAAAACAGACATCAAGTTGGCATGTTTACGAGCTCGATGCACTCACTACTAGGAATTGCATGACAAACTAAACATACACCCAGCAAATAGACATGTCATAGAAGCTAGACATGGCAAGAACAAAAACATAGCATGCATGGATCAACAACAACAAGCTCTGCAAAATTGCTAAACATGTTAACAATCTACCAGGAACATTTTATAGCAAAAGTAGAGCTTGATTGACTCAAGCTAGGGTGCTCCATAGTTGCAAACAAAGACATGGATGGATAGAGCACAACATTTTCTACAAAACATCCTTACTGATCATCCTCAAAAGAGGCACGGATCACTAGGAAACAACATGAACATATGGCATAAAAATAAAGACAGGGCAAGGATTTAGTGAAATACATGGAATACACCCCTGTAAAGATCGCAAAAATACATGGAATACACCCCTGTAAAGATGACATGGCATTCTTCAAAACACATGTAGAGCACAGGATCATAGAATGCACACATTAATCATGGCAAAAATGACAAAAGTGCATTTGCTGAAACAGATCTAAAATTATCATCACATAGCCCTCTTCCAATAGCATTTCGGGCATCAAGATGAGCTCAAATGAAAATGATGCAGTGATTTGAAATGATGTACTCGTCGAGATGAACATTTTGATATGCTGCACGCACGAATCAGAGCCACGGATGCAGAGTTATGGCATGTGGAAGAATGCAAAAATGCTAGGGTTAGGGACGAAAATGTCAACCCAAACGAGTCCAGATCCAGATCGGATTGAGGTCAGCACTTTAGCGGTGCGCGGCCCGAGGATGACCGGAGTTCGTGGCGACAGTGGCCGGACTTGGCGGCGCTCGCCGACGCGTGGGAGGCGGAGGCCGCGGTTCAGGAGGCCGGATGGCGAGGTGGGCGTCCTCGGGCACGGCGCAGCGGCCATGGGAGCGAGGGACGGCGAGGTGGGCGCTGTGGCGGAGTCCGGCGATGGCGGGTGGCGAGCCGAGGTGGCGGCACGGGCGGTCGCCGGCGCGGGCAGCAGGGCGGCACGGGAAGGCGGGTGGCGGCGCGGGTCGCGGCCTGGGAGGCGGCACGGGAGGGCCCGCTCCGGGCTTCAGCGGGCCGGCGGCGGGGGATGCGGCCTGGCCAACGGGGGTGTGACATGTGGCGGCGGCTAGCCAGACATGTCCGTCAGTCAGATTTTGTCCAGCGGCGGCGGGGGACGAAAGAGACTAGGGTTAGGGTAGGAGAAGACACGGAATTTCGAATGGCGGTTCTATTTATAGAGGTTGAGGGAGCTAGGAAGCTCCAAATGAGGTGCGGTTTGTGGCCAGGCGATCGTGATCGAACGGTCTAGATGATGGAATGGGTTTAGGTGGGTTTTGTGCCACTTTGAAAGGGTGTTGGGCTGCAACACACATGAGGCCTTTTCGGTCCCTCGGTTAACCGTTGGAGTATCAAACGAAGTCCAAATGGTACGAAACTTGACAGGCGGTCTACCGTTAGTGAACCAAGGCCGCATGGGAAGTCTTGGTCCAATCTGAAAATGTTTAACTCCCGCACACGAAAAGAGGTAGAACGGGGCACTGGAGGACATAGGAGCGCCGGAATGCAAAACGGACAACGGGGAAAATGCTCGAATGCATGAGACGAGCACGTATGGAAATGCAATGCACATGATGACATGATATGAGATGCATGACAATGACAAAAGCACACGAAGGAAAAAACCCGACAACGAGGAAATAAAATAACTTAGTGCCGAAAATGGCAAGAGTTGGAGTACAAATAAGGTAAATTACATCCGGGGTGTTACAACACTCCACCACTACGAAAGGATCTCGTCCCGAGATCTAGGACTGGAAAAACTCCGGGTACTCAGAACGGAGGTGATCCTCGCGTTCCCAGGTGGCTTCACGGTCGGAATGATGTGACCACTTGACTTTCGGGAATTTGATAGACTTGTTGCGAGTCTTGCGCTCAGTTTCTTCAAGAATAGCAATTGGGTGCTCATGATAAGACAGGTCTTCTTGGAGATCAATGTCTTCGAAGTTGACGGTGCGGTCAGGAGTCTTGAAGCACTTGCGGAGTTGAGACACGTGAAACACGTCGTGCACATTTGCAAAGTTGGAGGGAAGCTCAAGTTGATAGGCGAGATCGCCTCTCTTGCTGACGATCTTGAAAGGACCTACGTATCTAGGGGCAAGCTTCCCTTTGATACCGAAGCGACGAGTACCTTTCATTGGAGAGACGTGGAGGTAGACATGGTCTCCGATCTCGAAAGCCAAGTCACGATGCTTACTATCATTGTAACTCTTCTGGCACGATTGTGCGGCTTTGAGATTATCACGAATGACTTTGCACATTTCCTCTGCCTCTGTGATCAAGTCATTGCCAAGAAGTTGACGTTCACCAGTCTCTGACCAGTTAAGAGGAGTACGGCACTTCCTGCCATAGAGAATTTCGAATGGGGCCTTGCCCAAACTCGCTTGGAAGCTGTTGTTGTAGGAGAACTCGGCATATGGAAGACAATCTTCCCACTTCATGCCGAAAGAGATGACGCAAGCCCTGAGCATATCTTCAAGAATTTGATTTACTCGCTCGACTTGGCCACTAGTTTGAGGATGAAAAGTTGTGCTGAAACGGATGTTCGTGCCCACGGCCTTCTGAAAAGAATCCCAAAACTTGGAGGTGAAGATGTTGCCACGATCTGAAGAAATCAACTGCGGAATGCTGTGCAGAGAGACAATCCAGGAGGTATATAGCTCTGCCAATTGAGCTGTTGTGATAGATTCTTTGATAGGAAGAAAAGGAGCCACTTTAGTGAGTTTGTCGATGACAACGAAGATAGCATCATTGCCACGCTTGTACTTTGGAAATCCAGTCACGAAGTCCATCTCAATGTGTTCAAACTTCCATTCTGGAATGGCAAGAGGTTGGAGGAGACCAGCTGGTCGTTGGTGTTCTGCCTTCACTCTTCTGCAGACATCAAATTCATTCACGAACTGAGCAATCTCGCACTTCATTAGAGTCCACCAATACGACTGCTTGAGGTCATGGTACATCTTTGTACTTCCAGGGTGGATAGAGAGGAGTGAATTGTGAGCCTCGTTCATAATGACTTTACGAAGATCACCTTTAGGCACAACAATGCGATCCTCGAAGAATAAAGTATCCTTGTCATCAAGACGATAGCACTTGTACTTGGGTTGACTCTTGGCAATCCCAATCTTCACCTTCTTCACCATAGCATCAAGAAGTTGAGCCTCGCGAATCTGATCTTCCAAAGTAGCAGAGACTTGGAGGTCGACGAGGAAACCTTGAGGAACAATTTCAGATTGAGTTTGCAGAAAGCTTCACAAAGCTCGGGTTGGTAAGGCTTAATAATCAAACTGTTGCAGTAAGCCTTCCTGCTCAAAGCGTTAGCAATTACATTGGCCTTGCCTGGAGTATATTCGATACTCGGATTATACTCTTGAATCATTTTGACCCAACGAGTCTACCTGAGGTTGAGATTAGGCTGAGTGAAGATGTACTTGAGACTCTTGTGGTCAGTGAAGATGTCCACTTTTCTTCCCAATAAGAGATGTCTCCAAGTTAAAAGAGCATGCACAACTGCCGCCAACTCGAGGTCATGAGTGGGGTAGTTCTTTTCGTTGGGCTTCAACTGGCGAGAGGTATAGGACACAACTTCCTTCTCTTGCATCCACACTGCACCAACACCTTGAAGGGAAGCATCACAGAAGACCTCAAACAGTTTGGATTCATGTGGAGGACTCAGAACTGGAGCAGTGACTAACTTCTCTTTCAGGGTGTTGAAAGCGATGTCACATTCAGTAGACCAGACATACTTCACATGCTTCTGGAGAAGGTTGGAAAGAGGCTTCGCGATCTTAGAGAAGTTCTCAATGAACCTTCGACAATAGCTTGCGAGACCAAGGAAGCTCACTACTAGGGAAAAGCCTAGCAGCAGTGCGGGTTTTAGGCCTATCAGCAGCGCGGTTACCCGCGCTACCAATAAGGCACTACAGCTAATAGTTAGTAATAGCATGGGTTGAACCCGCGCTACTACTAACAAAGTTAGTAGTAGCGTGTGCCACCCACGCTACTGCTATTTAGTACCCGCGCCACTACTAACAAAATAGTAGCAGCGTGTCCATACTACCAACGCTACTAGTATCCTAAATACTAGTAGCGCACAGTCTTTTCCCGTGCCACTACTAACTAATTTATAATTAAAAAAACATAAAATCTACCAATTCCATTTTATGCATACAGTTCCCAATAAACACAACAATAGTGAGCACTGCTGGGCTCCTATTTCATGGTTAACCAGAAACCGAAGGAAATAAATCAGCCAAAAAACCTCATTATGCATTGCAACTCACAAATGACCACTTCAAAGAACATGCAAGTATCTATGTCATTAACAATTGCAAACATAAGTTTCTTTTTACTACAGTTGTTGTATGTACTATCACACAGTTCCTCATTCTGTTCTCACTCAATAATAAGAAAAATGAAAAGAAAAGATAGAGATAATCTGCCGCAATTGCACTTCGGTGTCATGGATTCAGTCTGCCGCTTCAACATCTCATTATCCGGCAGCACTCTGTCGCTATCTTCTACCAATGAATAAAAACAGACCTTGTCAGAGAAGCAAATGTGAAACCTTATTACAACATGTATGCTAAGTCGCTAACCCATAGAGACAGCTAGAACAAATGTGGAAACTTTCCATGTTGCCGAGTAAGTATATTAACTAGACAAAGTTAGATGACAGTGAAGCTTAAAGCTGCAGTAAGAAATATTAGATGTACACATTTTGAAAATCAACCTCAGAAGTGGATACTCTAGTAGACCTGCAAAACCAGATATGGTAGTAACCAAAATCCTATAAATATTCGAGGTTAAAGATTATAAATCCAATTTGTCATTAGCATAAAAATATTAGTTCCATGAAGAAGTTTGTCAAGAGATATTTTCTAGTGTTTCTAAGACAGTGACTGAAACATAATGAAAGAAAACATGTTTCTGCATTTTAATTAGGGGGAGCTTTAGTTCTAAAATACTGGAACTGTGACTGAATGATCATATATACTATTAGAAAAATAGACCAAAATCCCCGCAGAACAAAACATACCAAAAAAATTAACTTCCTACTTAAAGTGGCAAGAAAATCTTATATGAATGTGTTATAATAAATTATGCTAACCATGAAGTCTTCTTCCATATAACAAAGGAGTGACAAAACCAAAAAACCTGTAATTCAAGTACGACATGCAGTTAGTTAATTATTTGCATGTCAACAGTTCTAACGTCTAGCTACAGATCTTCAAAGTAAAGATTGTGAACTCTATTAGACATGATTATATCAATTAGACCAAATAGAAAATAATTCAATATGTTGTATATCCATTAAACGAAGTTCAATCTATCTTCTGATTATTAGTGTTTCAGTTAGGTGATTAGTCCTTCTACGGCCGCCGGTTAATAGGTGAGCCATGACTTTTAAAAATAAAAAATGCAAAGGAAATAACAAGTTAGTATTTTCCAAATCTAATTATACGGCCACGTTGATCATACCTTACTAATTCTGGCCGGACACTAGTAACACAAGAAAAACTTCCATGCTTTATCGGTGCACATTCACCATTTGATAGTGTGATCATTTGAGATCACTAACTCATCTTCTATACGACGTAGGCCAGTAACATTTACATCAGCTTGCTCCCTTGTAGCTGCTGGAGCAACCAAATCATCCTGAGCCAATACAGAGTTGCTGCTCAGGCCAAGAACAACAGCTGTAACAAGACTGGAATTAGGATTGCCATGGTACCAAATATGATATTTATTTCAGTAAATCAAATGGAGGAGGCTGCATATGCAGAGAGCAGACCTGCTTGCCCAATTAGTATAGCGGCACATGTTGCCATGCAGGAGCACGCGACACCTATGACCTTCGCTCAGGTTGATGATGATGTCTCACTTGATACTCCCTTGTCCGCTGAGACGGCACTCTGTCGCCGCTGCGGCCACCAGCGGCATTCTGTTCAATGGCGGCCAAGGCATGCCTTGTGGATGTCCAGGAAGCTCGAATCAGGCTGGACCTGAGAAGAAATAGAGCATGGCCGTGTATGTTGTCGGAGTAAATAACCATGGGTAGCCTAGCCGGCTCCCCCTGGCCCTTCTGAAAAAATTACGAGCCGATTCGGCCCTCAAGAATCCAAGACACAGGGCCGCCTTCCCCTTGCCGGCTGTCTCCAGGCCGGCTATCGGAAGGCGGCCCGACTTCAGCCCTCATGAAGAAACGCCGCGGGAGGGCCGGCTCCAAGAAGCCGGCTCCCATAAAGCGGTCAAGATCGTACCCTCGAAGTCTGCATCCACATAACGGCGATGTGACGGGGCGTGGCTACAGTGAAGCCTGCCACCCCCGAATCCCGGAGCACGCCTGGCACAGTGCGCCGTACGGGTGGCCATGACCCGTCCGGCGCGGCACTGTTGCCACGATGACCCTGATGTCAACCACGACGGACCGCCGGCGCGGCCCACGGGCGGTGGGCCCCTTCGGGCAGAGAGACACCCGAAGGCGGCCAGGCCTCCCCCAGTCGGCCCAAGATAGAGCCGGCTCCCCACAGCCGGCTTGCCACCTCCCTCGAAGAAGACGCCCCATTAAGGAGACAAGACGCGGTGAGGCTACAGCGATCGCCCGCCGGGCGGCGGCACTGTAGCCATGCCCGCCCACTTCGGCGAAGCCCTCGCCACCAAGATTGAGCAACAGTAACCAGCCGCCGACAAGGCCCTGACAGTGGGGCCTGCCTGTCGACCAAGGAGCCGGCAGCCGGCGGGACCCAAGCCGGCGGGCCCCAGCAGCCGGCGCAGAAGCCGGAGAGCGTAGACACGACGGCTGGGCCCCGCGCCCAGCCGGATTACCATTGTACCCCTAGGGGGTAGGCCTATATAAACCCCCCGGGGCATCCATGCAAACAGAGATCGATCCCTGCTAGTTTTAGACACAACGTAGGGAGGAGAAGAGAGCAAGCCTTGCCCTTCTTCCTCCTCTCGCCAACCAGCTCAAGGAGCATCGTGTAGCTACTTATTCATCTAGTGATCATGCGGAGACCCCGCAGAGCAGCAGTAGGGGTGTTATCTCCACGGAGAGCCCCGAAGCTGGGTAAGATTCGCTGGCGTGCATGTCTTCGCCTCATCCCGTTTCCAGGCATCGGCGACGTCTTATTGGCTCCCACAATGATAAGCCACCCGTTGGCATATGTCGCACGTACCACCCGACATTTGGCGCCCACCATGGGGCCAGGTGCACCGTCGTCCGGAGACCTGTTCTGGACGGGAACCCTCTTCCTCCCCCGCGAGCGTAGCCAGCCCGGCACACCCGATGGCGCTTGCCACGATGCGCTACAAGGCGTCACCAACATCTGTGCGGCGAGCAGCCTCGCCGATCTCCTTGACCAGACCCTCGTCTCCGACGAGCTCGCCTCCGACGCAGGCACCGACCACCTCGTCAACCTCCTCGGCCAGCTCCACGTCTCCGGTGAGCCTGTCGTGGACTTGGAGTCGGTTGGCTCCACTGATCCGATGCCTGTCGACTCCGACACGGCCTCACTCGACACTTTCCCCACCGACGTCGCGATCTACAACGACCCGCTTCCCCGGGCCGATGGCTACGACGCTGTCACCACCGAGGTGATGGTCATCGGCCACGGCGGCGCTTCTGACAAAAGCGCCCACGACGCCCCGCACGCGGCGGTCCATGACTTGTCCATCCCCCTCCCGGCCGATGCCGACGCTGAAGCACTGGAAGCTCGCCGCCTTGCCCTCCTCGCGGAGGGCCGGAAGTTGGTTTCCATGAGACGCCTTGCTGAGGCCCACTGACGCGAGGCCGACCGCGCCGCCTTTGGCACGCTGCCCCCAGGCAGGCCCAGCCGGGCCGGCATTGTCAGACAGCGCGGCGCTGTCGTCGCCGATACGCTAGGAGTCGACCGCCCAGTCTACGCCACTCCGCTCGAGAACCTGCGCGCCGCCCAAGCGGCCGTAGACGAGCTGGATGGGCTGGGGGCCGAAGAACTCCCCCACATGACCCGACGCATCCAGCAGCTGATTGATGCGGCCGCGCGGCGACACGAAGCTGACGCCCGCGCGGAAAGCCCTCCCCCACGCCGAGATCACGGCGCGACGTCCCGGACACCGACTATGGGCAAAACCCGCGAGCGGCGCGAGAAAGAGTCGGCTGCCAGCCGAAGCCGAACCCGAATCTCCATCGAGCGAGACGCAGAAGGCCACCCCCAGCCCATGGAGTGGCGGGGCAACCCGCCTCCGCCCTGGCCCCGTGGAGAGAGATATCCCACCCCGCCGCCTATTGCGCATCCGACTCTCAGCGGCCGGCTAGGTCGCCCCGAAGGAGTCGGCGAGAACGATGCCCGCCATCAGATCAACCGCCTGGCACGATCCCTGGCGCTAGAAGAAGAAGACGATGTCGGCCCGCCTTGCTTCGGCCCCCGCATCCGCGACGAGCCCTTCCCCAAAGGGTTCTCGCTCCCAAGAGACACGCCCAAGTACAACGGCTCCGTGAAGCCGGAAGATTGGTTGATCGACTACTCCAAGGCAGTTAGCACAGCCAACGGCAATAGGCGCGTTGCCGTGAAGTACGTGCCCCTCATGCTGCAGGGCACTGTGCGGACCTGGCTCAATAGCCTCAAGCCATACAGCATCAACAGCTGGCTAGACTTCACAGAAGCCTTCGTCCGCAACTTCACCAGCACCTACAAGCAGGCTCCCAAGCCCAGACAACTCTCCTTGTGTGTACAAGGCCCCGCCGAGTCTACTCGCGACTACCTCCCGCGTTGGCCCGAGCTCCGCAACTCTTGCGAAGGGGTGCACGAGGTGCAAGCCATAGAATACTTCACTGCCGGGTGCTGAGAAGGCACCCTCCTCAAGCACAAGCTCCTCTGCGACGAGCCGACTACCCTCAACGAGCTTCTGGTGATAGCGGACAAGTACGCCACTGCCGACTCCTCGATGAAGACCGAACTCCGGGTAGACGCGTCCGGAAAGGTACTCAACTCGGCGCCAAAGACGCCGGCTGGGGACTCCAGCCGACGGCCACACCAGAACGACCACAAGCGCAAGGGCCCCGTGCCGCCCTCCACTAGTCGGCAGGTGGCCACAGTCGAAGACGAGCAGCACGAAGCGCGGCCCGCACCCAAGAAGCAGAGGGACGGCAAGCCGGCTTGGCAGTCGGACTTCTCCTACGAACAGACTCTCGACGCCCCGTGCAAGTTCCACAGCGGCGCGAAGCCGTCCAACCACATGACCCGGAAGTGCCACTGGCTCACCAGAATCTCCAACGGCGAAGGGCTCGCACCGCCTCCGCCTGCCGGTCCGCCGCCTCCGGCTCCGCAGCCGCCGGCCGCTCAGCCTACAGTCGGAGCCGTGCACGATGAGTTCCCCGACGAGCATGCCGCCTATGTCATCTTTACGAGCCAACCCGAAGACCGGCGCAGCAAACGCCAAGAGCACCAAGAAGTCAGCATGGTTGCTGCCAACCCCGCCGAGCACATGCACTGGTTAGAAAAACCTATCAGCTGGAGCCGGACGGACCACCCAGAGGTGATGCCGTCTCCCAGCTCTTATGCGTTGGTTTTGGATGCCACCCTTGCAACGGATAGACGCGCTGCCCGTTTCTCCCGCGTGCTGATAGACGGCGGGAGCAGCATCAACATCATGTACCGTGACACCATGGAGAAGCTGAATGTCAAGACGAAGCAACTCATGCCTACTCGGACTGTGTTCCATGGCATCGTACCCGGCTTGTCCTGCGCCCCCATTGGCAAGATCAAGATTGATGTACTTTTTGGGGACAAGGAGCATTTCTGCCGGGAGGCGATCTGGTTTGAAGTGGTGGACCTGGAGAGCCCCTACCATGCATTGCTTGGCCGACCTGCCTTGGCGAGGTTCATGGCAGTTCCCCACTATGCATACCTCAAGATGAAGATACCGAGCACCAAAGGCGTCATCACCATAGCTGGCGATTACAAGAAGTCCTCTGAGTGCGCAGCAGCCAGCAGCTGGCTGGCCGAGTCCCTTGTGATTGCCGAAGAAAAGAAGATGATGGACCGAGTCGTGGCCATGGCCGGCAAGCAGTCGGCCTTGTCCGCCGATCCCAAGGAGCATGATGCTCAAGGATCTTTCCAGCCTGCCAAGGAGACGAAGAAGATACCTCTTGACCCCGAGCACCCAGAGAGGTTTGCTGTCATCGGGGCAAACCTAAACAGCAAATAGGAAGACGAGCTCGCTGATTTCCTCCATGAGAATCGGGACATCTTTGCATGGTCTCCTAAGGACATGCCGGGTGTTTCGAAGGAATTCGCCGAGCACAAACTACACGTCCGAGAAGACGCAAAGCCGGTCAAACAACCCCTCCGCCGACTGTCGGAGGAGAAACGCAGGATTGTGGGAGAGGAGATAGCCCGGCTTCTGGTAGCCGGCTTTATTATGGAAGTTTTCTTTCCAGAGTGGCTCGCTAACCCGGTCCTCGTGCTAAAGAAGAACAACAAGTGGCGCATGTGTATAGACTACATGAGCCTCAACAAGGCCTGCCCCAAAGATCCCTTTGCCCTGCCAAGGATTGACCAAGTGATAGACTCCACGGCCGGATGCGAGCTGTTGAGTTTCTTGGATGCTTACTCAGGGTATCACCAGATAAAGTTAGATCCGGCAGACCGCCTGAAGACCGCCTTCTTCACGCCATTCGGAGCCTTCTGCTACCTGACTATGACATTCGGCATGCCGGTGCCACTTTTCAGCGTTGCATGCAGAAGTGCCTCCTCAAGCAACTCGGCAGAAATGCCCACGTCTACATAGACGACATTGTGGTGAAGACGGAGAAGCGTGGCACCTTGCTAGAAGACCTCAAGGAAACATTTGAGAACCTACGCCGGTTCCAAATCAAGCTTAACCCCGAGAAATGCGTGTTCGGAGTGCCAGCCGGCCAGCTCCTAGGCTTCCTGGTCTCCGAACGCGGCATCGAATGCAACCCAGTAAAGATCAAGGCCATTGAGAGAATGGCGATTCCCACCAAACTTCGAGACGTCTAGAAGTTTACCGGGTGCTTGGCCTCCCTGAACCACTTCATCAGCCGGCTCGGAGAGAAAGCTCTTCCCCTCTACCGCCTCATGAAGAAGACCAACCACTTCGAGTGGAATGACCAAGCCGACCAAGCTTTTCACGAGCTGAAGAAGATGCTAACCACGCCGCCTATCCTAGCGACGCCGACTGAGAAAGAGCCCATGCTCCTCTACATCGCCGCAACCAGCCAGGTGGTTAGCACCATCATCGTAGTCCAACGCCCAGAAGAAGGCCGAGCCTAGCCGGTCCAGAGGCCGGTGTACTATTTGAGCGAGGTGCTATCTACCTTGAAGCAGAACTACCCGCACTACCAGAAGATGTGCTACGGCGTGTACTTTGCCGCCAAGAAGCTGAAGCCCTACTTCCAAGAGCATCCCATCAAGGTTGTATGCACCGCCCCGCTGGCCGAGATCATAGGCAGCCGGGATGCATCCGGCCGGATGGCGAAATGGGCCACCGAGCTAGCCCCCTACACGATCTTCTACCAGCCTCGCACCGCCATCAAGTCCCAAGCATTGGCCGACGTCCTCGTCGATTGGGCCGAGACCCAGTACCTACCGCCGGCTCCCGACTCCACTCATTGGCGCATGCATTTCGATGGGTCCAAGATGCGCACCGGCTTGGGAGCCGGCGTCATCCTCACCTCTCCCAAAGGAGACAAGCTCAGATACATGCTGCAAATTCACTTTGCCGCCTCCAACAACGTGGCCGAGTACGAGGCGCTCATACACGGGCTCCGACTTGCCAAAGAACTCGGCATTCGCCGGATCCTATGTTATGGCGACTCGGACTTGGTGGTCCAGCAATCATCCGGCGACTGAGATGCCAAGGACGCAAATATGGCAAGCTACCGCTTCCTCGTTCAGCAGATCAGTGGGTATTTTGAAGGATGCGAGTTCCTCCACGTACCACGAGCCGACAATGAGCCAGCTGATGCCCTGGCTCGAATAGGCTCCACTCGGCAAGCAATACCAACCTGTGTCTCTCTACAACGCCTCCTCAAGCCGTCTATCAAGCCGTCTCCAGAGTCCGATTCCATCTTCGTGCCGCCTGACCCCGACGCGGCCGGGTCCGGCTCGAAGAACCAAGCAGGCGACCCGGGGACTTCGATAGTCGGCTAGGGGGCATCAGCAGGCGGCTCGGGGACTTCCGTAGTTACGCCCGACCTGGGGACTGCCACACCCGGCTCGGGGACTGCGGTAGTCGGCCCGGAGACTACACCAACACAGCAGGCGGCGGCCGACTCAAGCATTTCACCGCCCAGCCCGCCCACCCTGGTCGTAGTAGCCGTTTCGGCAATAGAAGAGGTCGTAGCTCCATCATGGGCTCAATCCATCCTCAACTTCCTAATAAACCAAGATCTGCCGGCTGACGAAGTAGAGGCAAGACAAGCCCAACACCGAGCCGGAGCATACACAATCGTCAACAGAGAACTCGTCAAGCGCAGTGTCACTGGGGTCCTCCAGCGATGCGTCGAGCAAGAGAAGGGCATTGCAATCCTCAGAGACATCCACCAAGGAGAATGCGGCCACCATGCGGCCTCAAGATCACTCATCGCCAAAGCCTTCCGCCATGGTTTCTTTTGGCCGACTGCTTTGGATGACGCCAAGGAGTTAGTTAAACATTGCAAAGGGTGCCAACTCTTCAGCTCCAAGCAACACAGGCCGGCTTCAGCACTGAAGACCATTCCCCTCACTTGGCCCTTCGCCGTTTGGGGACTGGACATGGTGGGCCCATTCAAAATGGCGCACGGCGGCATGACACATCTGCTTGTCGCCGTGGACAAATTCACCAAATGGATTAAGGCAAAGTCGATCAAGAAGCTGAATGGGCCAACTGCCGTGACATTTATCGCAGATATAACAACTCGGTACGGCGTACCACACAGCATCATCACCGACAATGGCACGAATTTCGCCAAGGGAGCCTTGGCACGTTTCTATGCGACGCAAGGCATCCGGTTGGACCTAGCATCCGTTGCCCACCCGCAGTCAAACCGCCAGGTCGAGCGAGCCAACGGCCTCATCCTTTCCGGCATCAAGCCCCGACTGATCGTACCACTGGAGCGTTCAGCCGGCTGTTGGCTCGATGAGCTGCCGGCTGTCCTTTGGAGTCTGCGCACTACACCAAACAAGTCAACCGACTTTACTCCTTTCTTCCTCGTATATCGTGCCGAGGCAGTCATCCCAACTGACATCGTGTTCGACTCGCCTCGGGTGACCATCTACACGGAAGCCGAGGCCAAGGAAGCACGAGAAGACGGCGTCGACCTGCTGGAAGAAGGCCGGCTGTTAGCCCTCAGCCGGTCCGCTATCTATCAGCAGGGCCTGCGCCGCTACCACAGCCGGAAGGTCAAGCCAAGATCCTTCCAAGAGGGCGATCTTGTGCTCCGGCTAATCCGGCGAACAGCCGGCCAGCACAAGCTCTCGGCCCCTTATGAGGGCCCCTTCGTCATCAGCAGAGCCTTAGGCAACGACTCCTACTACCTAATCGACGCGCAGAAGCCGAAGGCACGAAAGAGAGACGACTCCGGCAAGGAGTCGGAACGACCATGGAACGCCAACCTCCTCCGAAGGTTTTACAGTTGAAATGCGGTATGTATCACGCTAACTTTTGTACTAAGTACGAGACAATAGGCCCCCCGAGGAGAGCTCGGGGACTGCCATCTTTTATCTATGAATGAAAAGTATCATGCTTATGGCCTTGTCATTGCATTCACTTTTTCCGTCCGGCACCGGGTTCAACTAGTCGGCCCGGGGACTGGCCGCCTGGAGTTATATTAGAAGTCCTACCCGCAGTCAGACAAGTAGTGTGCTGGCTCCCAAGCCTTCTCTTGCCAAAAATCGCAGTTCGAAGAACCGGCTGTCCGGCTGGCAAGAGTTAAAGGCAGGAACGGGTGCCCACACGAAAAACGGCTAGGGACTAATGGACTAATATAACAAAAGCCGGTTTTTTTCCCACAGACGACCGGCTACGAGAGTAGCCGACCGGCCGACTTCCATTCACCTCGCTCCAATCTAAGAAAGCTCGAGTACTTGCCTTCCCAGAAGGGGAAGGCGGCAAAGGAAATAGCCTAAGGATAAAAAGCATACATGAATGGAAACCAAACACACAATAATATTTACATAAAAGACCTTCAAAAGGACAACATTCATCATAGTTCGAATACACCCCTAGTGGGTGGAACTGCGCAAGTTTCATAAAGTTGTTCAAAAGGCAACAAGCAGGAAAAAACAAGGACGGCAGACTAAGCCAAGGGAGCGACTGGCGAGTCGGGCAGGTTGGTGGAGACGGCAGTGCCGGCTGGAGGAGTGGCCCGCTGGCGAGCCTCGGCATGATCACCGCCTCCCGCAGAGGGCGCGCTAGAACGTGCCTTGTTGCCGGAGGCACGATCAGGCTGAGGCTGGCTGCCCACTTCACCGGTCGGCTCAATGTCTTCGCCTTCCTCTCCTTCGTCGTCTTCACCTTCATCGCTGGAGGCAATCTCCTCTGCCGAGTCTTCACCCGCTGCTGGGTCCAGCCCGAACCACTCCTCTGGCTTGGCAACGCCGTCGTCATTGATCTCAGGAGCGAAGACGCTGATGTCAGTACACTCGGCGATCGTCGAAGCGCGTTGAGCGATAGCCGGCCGCACCTCCTCCAACTCTTCGTCGGCCTCCAGCCGCCAGGTGCGCAGCTGGTCCAGGTTCAGCCCCGGATACCAGGCTCGGACGAACTCCAGCGCCTGCCCAGCTCCAAGTCGGGCTGCCGACACCTTCCAGGCCTCAATGCGGCCAACCACCACCTCCAGCTAGTCGGCAGTCCGATTCGGGGTGCGGGGAATCGTCTCGCTTGGCCAGAGGGCGGCCAACACCTGCGCCCCGGCGCGCTGGAGGCGGCGGACCATACTGTGAGCCGGCTGCAGCCGGGCTTGGACCGCCAAGAGCTGCTCCTCGAGCGTCCGGCTTGCGTCCGGCGCGGTTTCAGCCCCCGCCTGCCGGCGTGCCTCGCGATGGGCCTCGATGGATTGGGTGGCGAAGACGGAGTAGCCGGGAAAGTAGTCTGCACAGAGAACAAAAAGCAGCACAAGTCAGAACACAAATCAGGGATCAAAGGGCAAGCAGCGAGTGAAGAAGGCGGCTCACCGTCGATCAGATCCTCGATACGGCTGAAGCCCTCGCTCAGCGCCTGCTTCGCTTCAGCCCAGCCCACCGCTTCGGTCTTGAACTCGGCCTTTAGGGCGTCCTCGTTGTCCTGCGCCTTCTTCAGGGCCGCCTTATGGCTCTCCTCCTGGTCGGCCAACTTCTTGACCGGGCGGTCATGCTCCAGGACCAAGGCGCTGTACTCAGCTTCCTTGGCGCGAAGGGCGGCCTGGGCCCTGCTGAGCTGCTCCCTCAAGTCGGCATTGGCTCCTGCAAGCATGAAGACAAAGGAAAATAATAAGGTGAAGTTGTCAAGGAAGATCCGACCCGGCTGCTCAGCAGTCGGCCTGAATCTCGGGGACTACACCCAGTGGGTGTGCTGACGCGCCCCCACAGGAGATGAACGAAACAAATACGCACTCCGGCTGCTGGTCAGGTCCTCGGTTCTCCTGCCCAGCTCCTGAGCCTGGGAGTTGAAGGCGGCTGCACGGAGGTTGTGATACTCCTGAAAGATTATACAAGAAGCAAGGATAAGTTAAGTTGTTAGAACCTAGTAAGTTCCAAGCCGCCTGCGCAGCAGCCGGTTCGGAACTCGGGGACTACACCCAGTGGGTGCGCTGACGCGCCCCCACGGAAGAAACCAAAAGAACAAAATAACCAAGGCCAGAAGACTCACCCGGATGATGGCCCACGTCGAGAGAAACTCTTGAGTGTATCGCTGCAGCGAGGCGGCCTGAGCTTGAAGCCGGTTCCGGACCTCCTGGGCCGCCGCATTCAGCTTTCCCGTCCCCCCGCTGGGAGTCCACTCGGACGTGCTGGCGCGGGCCGCCTCCAGGGCCTCCGCCGTCTGGCTGGCGCCCGCTGCTCGGTGCGGTTCCGGCGCGGAGGCGCCACCCCCTGCGCGCCGGCGCAACGCCTGCTGCACCTCGAGGCCGGCCCCTGCTTCTGGCTCGCCCCTGGACGGCTGCTCTGGCGCCGCAGCTGATTGGCCGCTTTGGCCCGCTCCAGTCGGCGCCGTCTGCGACGCCCCCTCCACGAAGATCACGTGGTCCTGCCGCCCCTCCATCACCGGCGGGCCTTGGTCGACCTCCTCCGACGGGGGCACGGGAATGTTGGGGGCCACGACGCGGAGGGGAATAACAAGCAGCGGAGGCCAGTTGTGCGAGGCCTCCGCCTCCGTCTCCGCGGCTGCCGCTTTCGCCCGGGCCTTGGCCGCCGCGTCGGCCTGCTCCTTCATCGCCTGGGCGGTCCTTCGCTCCGCCGCCTCCCACTCCTCCCGCGCGTTCTGCTCCGTGGCCTCCCTAAGGTCGGCCCGGGGGTCCACGCGGCGGGAGCTTGAGGACCCTCCAGTCGGCCCGACTACGGAGCCGCCAGGACCTGGCTCGAGAGAAAGCGGTGCCCTGTCCAGCAAGAAAAGAAAGGTTTAGAAGAGCTTCGGACGAAAAAGACAAAAAATATATATATGCAAGACATTCAATGACTTACGCAGAGACCGCCTGCGGCTGCTTCACCACCTTGCGGAAGCGGGCCGCCTTCACGGCCGCCTCATCCTGCTTGGTCACCGCCGTGGAAGCCTTGGATTTCTTCGGCCGGTTGCCGAAGAAGGTCGATGCGGCCCGGCGCTTCTGCGCGCCGCCACGGGCAGCCGGCATGGCGGACGAGCCCGCGTCTTGATCATCAGGCGGCGGCTGGCGGTGCGGGGCGACTTCGACCTCGTCATCGTCCGGCCAGTCTTCAAAGCTGGCCCTGAGTCCTGCGCCTCCAGCCTCGTCGCCTTCCCCCACGATGGCGTCTTCCATGGCGGCCGCTCCCAGGTCCGGATCGTCGGCGTCGTCCACCGTGCGGTCGGGGAGGAGCTGGCGCTCTACCCCCGCGGCCCCGGCTGTTGGCGGAAGAAGAGGGTTCTGCTAAAAGCAAACCAATTGATCAAGAGTCGGCTATCATGAGGCTGGCTACAAAAAGGAAGAAAAGAAGAAAGAACTTACGGAAGGCGGAGGGTTGGCGCGGGAATACGGCTCCTTGCCGTATTGCCAATCCTCGGCGAGCTTGCAGTTGGAGATGTAATTCATCATGTAAGACACCTCTACGTGAGGCTTCTCCCTGGTGCTCAGCCGGCACGGGTCAAAGAGTCCGCTCATCTGGCAGATCATGTGAGGCCGGCCTTGGAGCGGAAGAACCCGACGCTCCACGAAGGCGGCCACCAAGTCGGCCCCGGTCAGGCCCTCCGACTGGATCATCACCCGAAGCCGGGAGACGGCTGCGTTCCCGGCCTGAGACAGCAACCTGGCCCGGTAGCTCCATGAAGGTTGCCTCCCAGCCGGTGGGCCGGCTACGTAAGCCGGCAGGTTGACGTAGTCGCCTTGCTGGGCGATGTTCTTCACATAAAAATAAGACTTCTGCCAAAGCTTCACCAACTGGATCAGCAGAATGGATGGGAATGGATTGTTCTCGCTCGCCCGCCTCATGGCCATGAAGGCTCCGCAGGGGGCGGGCACGCCCGCGACGACGGTGCCGAGCTTGCTTTGGAAGAACTCCCCCCAGAGCTTGAGCGTGGGGAGAACTCCAAGAAAACCCTCGCACAGGGTGACGAAGGCCGACAGTAGCATCACCGCGTTGGGCGTGAGGTGATGCAGCTGGAGGTGGTAGAATTCGAGGAAGGCTCGAAGGAATCCGCTCGCCGGGAGGCCGAAGCCGTGCAGGCAGTGCGAGCGGAAGATCACCCGCTCGCCCTCCTCCGGTGCCGGCGAAATCTCCCTCGCCGGCGCTTGATGAACCTGCACTAGGTTCTCGTCGGGCAGATGCCGCGTCCGGCGGAGGAACTCGACGTGGTCCTCGTGGACGTTGGAGCCATCCCACGAGCTCGACAACGCCATGGGAGCAATGCGGCAGGGAGCAAGATGAAGCGACGGCGAAACGGCGTGGCAAAGGGTTGCCGCGGCGGGGAGCAAGACGAAGCGACGGCGGAACGGCGCTGTGAAGAGTTGTTGCGGCGAAGAGAAGAAGAAGGAGGGAGAGAAGGGGCGGAATGAGGGAGAGCGCGCGAGCCTCTGCCGCTCCCCCTCCTCCTCCTACTTATAGACCATGCGACGTAGCCGAGGAGGCGCAGCGTGGGGGAACGTGGGGATCAACTGGGCCCACTCCCCCACGTCCGGCGATTATTGTGCCTTGATGGCAGAATAAAACCGCCGCGGGGAGGCGAGCGGTCCATGTGGGCCGCAGAAGATCCACGCTCGGACTGAGGCCCGTGAGTGGCGGGCCCGGGCCTGCGGCGGCGTCCCGTCGCGCACGTGCGTTGGCAGGACTTCCTCTCCACGTGGCCCGCGGAATGGCGCGGGGTCAGCTCGCAGGGCGACCCACGTTCCCGCTGACAAGAAACGGAGCTTTCCGAAGACGGCGTGCACACGCAAAAGCCGGCCCCTCGGGATAGGAAGCTGACCTAGCTTCTCGTCCCTTTGTCCGCCTCGAAGCTCGATCAGCTTCGGGGACTACTTTCGGAGTAAATAACCATGGGTAGCCTAGCCGGCTCCCCCTGGCCCTTCTGAAAAAATTACGAGCCGATTCGGCCCTCAAGAATCCAAGACACAGGGCCGCCTTCCCCTTGCCGGTTGTCTCCAGGCCGGCTATCGGAAGGCGGCCCAACTTCAGCCCTCATGAAGAAACGCCACGGGAGGGCCGGCTCCAAGAAGCCGGCTCCCATAAAGCGGTCAAGATCGTACCCTCGAAGTCTGCATCCACATAACGGCGATGTGACGGGGCATGGCTACAGTGAAGCCTGCCACCCCCGAATCCCGGAGCACGCCTGGCACAGTGCGCCGTACGGGTGGCCATGACCCGTCCGGCGCGGCACTGTTGCCACGATGACCCTGATGTCAACCACGACGGACCGCCGGCGCGGCCCACGGGCGGTGGGCCCCTTCAGGCAGAGAGACACCCGAAGGCGGCCAGGCCTCCCCAAGTCGGCCCAAGATAGAGCCGGCTCCCCACAGCCGGCTTGCCACCTCCCTCGAAGAAGACGCCCCATTAAGGAGACAATACGCGGTGAGGCTACAGCGATCGCCCGTTGGGCGGTGGCACTGTAGCCATGCCCACCTCGGCGAAGCCCTCGTCACCAAGATTAAGCAACAGTAACCAGCCGCCGACAAGGCCCTGGACAGTGGGGCCTGCCTGTCGACCAAGGAGCCGGCAGCCGGCGGGACCCACAAGCGGCAGGCCCCAGTAGCCGACACAGAAGCCGGAGAGCGTAGACACGGACGGCTGGGCCCCGCGCCGAGCCGGATTACCATTGTACCTCGGGGGGTAGGAATATATAAACCCCCCGGGCGTCCATGCAAACGACAGATCGATCACTGCTAGTTTTAGACACCACGCAGGGAGGAGAAGAGAGCAAGCCTTTCCCTTCTTCCTCCTCTCGCCAAACAGCTCAAGGAGCATCATGTAGCTACTTATTCATCTAGTGATCATGCGGAGACCCCGCAGAGCAGCAGTAGGGGTGTTATCTCCACGGAGAGCCCCGAAGCTGGGTAAGATTCGCCGGCGTGCATGTCTTCGCCTCATCCCGTTTCCAGGCACCGGCGACGTCTTATTGGCTCCCACAATGATAAGCCACCCGTTGGCATATGTCGCACCTACCACCCCGACAGATGTCCTAGCTGAATCAGAGTACATTTCCTAAGGAAATAAAATGGGCAAAAGGAGGAGCGTACTTGGGAGTCACAACTCTTTAGGAACATCCATCTTGGCAGTGCTAGTACAAGAAAATGGCAGCTACTGAACATGCGTGTAGTGCACAAAGGGATAGCAAATACAGTTGAGTCTATAAAGCCCTCCACTGTAGTAAGGCAGCCATCTCGATCCTCCTCTGAAACCACTTGACAAGGTCCAATGCTCTGTCACTGTAATCCCTCTTCTTCTGTAAATTGGTCTGCAAGAACTCCTATCACTGTAAAAAATTTGCGACAGCAAACATATACTACAAGGACATATCCATGACGCACTTAACACCAGAGAGAGATGCTACAGCCAACCAAATCATGACCAAACACACATCATCCAGTCCAAGACTTGCTCACTGCTATTTTGCTTGCAGATTCTGCCTTGAGGTTACAGCAACCAACTGAAAATAATACTACATAGAAATCACAAGTAGTCTTTAGCCTACGTGCAAATACAAATACTTGGTTCTCTCAACCGCATAAAAGTGCAAATACAAATCACAATACAAATTTTCCGCAGATAATGCACAATGCATGACACTCTTCTTTCCCAATCAAACTTTTGATTCATATGGGATCCCTATAAGCAGCACATTGGCTCGTTGCGACAAGAACAAAATTCAGAAGTGTGGTAGGGGTATCAGTAATTTTAGGAGGAAATTATTGCCGCTTAATTGAGGAAACTGAGCGTGCACGTGGTGTTTCTTGGACTTACTAATTTTCTATCTTGAGTTGGACTTCAAGATGTTTTTATTTTCTTTGAGAAACAGATTGAGACGTTGACTGTCAGCATTGTGCGTGTTAATTCAAAATGATCCGGTCTCCGGATATCCATTCTGTCACTTTTCGGAACACTTTGTGGTGTCAGGTTGGTTACATGCTGGAAGGAAGCATCGAACTTGTTGTTTATTAATATATATATATATATGCAAAAATGGGTAGCAATTAGCCTAATCAGTGTCTGTTGGGACGTCAATCCCTGCATAAAAGTGCAGTAGTTTTCTTCAGTGGAATCCTTGTGACATTCCAGTCTTGGTCTCCAATGTGACCATCCATCCAGAGATCTAAATAGTGCAGCATCTACGTACAGAACATGAATAAACTTGATCGATTGCCTTGGGCAAGATAGAGATCTGTGAAGAGGGAGGAAGGAGAGGAGAGGAGAGGAGGGCATACCTCGGCTAGGAGTTGCTGCTGCGGGAGGCGCAGGTGGAGCCGTCGTGTACCTCGCCGGCTCCAACATCCATGCGTGGCGTCGGCCCACAGCAGGGAGGCGTCGGCGGTCTCTTGTGACCTGCGTTGCGTGAGGAATCCGGCCAAATTGAATCAGAAAATGGCAATTCAAATTGAATCGAACAACATCCGGGATCTGGCCAAATCGTGTCCAACACACACACACGCATGAAGGGAAGGTAGGGGGGAGAGACCTCCATGGCGTCGGTCGGAGCACCATCTCCATCTCTATACCTCACGCGGGCATACTTAGGAAGACATACGATCGAGGGCGGAGAGACCTCCGGCGGTCGTATGACACGCTTAGGGCGGCGGGCGGGCACGTGCGCGGCGGAGGGGGCGGGGGCGGGCAGCAGCGCGAGATAGGGAGTGGCAGGCGCGCGGCCGCCGGCATGGCGCACGCGGCGGGGGGCATGGGGGTGGACGGACGGAGGAGAGGAGGTGGAAGGGAGGCCGGCGGCGAGTGGGTTGGGAGAGGAGAGGAGGTTTGGGATCTGGATTGGGCTCCGTGGTTTTTTTTTGGGAGGGGGGGGGGGGGGGGGAGGGGGAGGGTGGGGGGGGGGGGGGGGGGGATCGGGCCGGGGTGGACACGCTTAGTAGTAGCGTGGGGTCTCACCTGCGCTACTACTACTTACTTAGTAGTAGCGCCGGTTTTATACCCCTCGCTACTACTATGGCCTATCCCGGGGACATTGTTGGAGGCCATTTAGTAGCAGCGCGGGTTTATACCCCTCGCTACTACTATCAACATAGTAGTAGCGCGGTTTTTATACCCCTCGCTACTACTAATTAGTAGTAGCGCTCATTTTTAAACCGCGCTGCTGATAAACTTCAGTGTGTAAGGTTTTCCCTAGTAGTGGCTGCGGAGTTGCTTCACGTTCTGAGGTGGTTCCAAATTCACAATTGCAGACACCTTCTCAGGATTAACCGCTATGCCCTTGGCAGAGATGATATGTCCAAGGTAGAGAACCTCATCGAGCCAAAACTCGCACTTTGAAAACTTGGCATAGAACTGACGTTCTCTGAGCTTATCCAAAACCAAACGCAAGTGCTTGCCGTGATCTTCCTTATTCTTGGAAAAGACCAAAATGTCATCGAGGTAGACAAGGACGAAGTCATTTGTGTAAGCGTTGAAGTTGAAGTTCATCATGCGAGAGAATGTTGGTGGAGCGTTGATGAGGCAGAAATACATGACAGTGTATTCATATGAACCATAGCTTGTTTTGAACGCTGTCTTAGGGATATCTTGCTCACGAATGCGAATTGATGATAGCCCATACGGAGATCAAGCTTGGAGAATACTTGAGCACCTTTGAGATGTTCAAACAGCTCATTGATGTTGGGAAGTGGGTACTTGTTCTTTATGGTCTTCTTGTTCAATGGACGGTAGTCGACACAGAGTCGGTCCGTTCCATCCTTCTTCTTCACAAAAAGAACTCCACAACCCCACGGAACTAGGTTGGATGAGACCCATTCTCTCTTGAATATCGAGTTGCTTCTTCAGCTCCTTCAACTATTCAGGTCCAAGCTTGTAAGGACATTTGCAAAAAGGTTCCGTGTCGGGCTCAAGATCGATGACGAATTCAACTGGCCGGTGCGGAGGCATTCCTGGAAGCTCTTTTGGAAAGACGTCTTGATATTCACAAACGACTGGAATTTGAGAGATGGCATCCAGTTCGCCCTTCTCATACATCCTCACCTGCCTGGCAGCAAACAGACGGATGGTATTATGCCGAGCGGCAAAGACGATTACATCCTCAGACGAATGAGTCAATTGAATCTGCCTGGCAGCACAATCAAGCTGAGCCTTGTGCTTAGAAAGCCAGTCCATTCCGAGAATAAGATCAATATCCAAGTTACCAAGGACCATTGGAGAAGCCAGAAACTTGAAATCACCCATCATGATAGAAATATCCGGGACCATCATGCTAGAACTCAAACGCTTAGCCGGAGAAACAACTTGCAATGCTTTAGGTAATGCCTTAGTGCCAAAGTTGGGATCCAATGCAAATGGGAATGACATGAAAGAATGCTATGCACCAGAGTCAAAAAGAACTTTTGCTGGAATATCGTTAACAGGAAGGTTACCCATGATGACATTTGATGAGTCCTCTACCTGAGCTGCATTCGTCATGTTGACCTTGGCGTTCTTGGGGTTATGCTTGACCACTGCGGTACTAGTAGATCTCACAGGAGGAGGAGGAGGAAGACGCCTCTGATTGAAGCATTTGTTGGAATAGTGACCCTTCTGCTGACACTTGTTGCATGTGACCTCCGAGAGCGGACGGTTATACGGAGCACTTGATCTTGGAGCTTGAGACGAAGTCTTGTTCTGAAAGCCTGGGTTGGGGGGGTGGGAAGATCCACTGCCACCTTTACTCTTATGCTGATAAGGCTGGTGGAATGGAGGAGGAGGCAGCCAATACTTTTGCTGCTTAGAAGCCACTTGAGTTGAGGAAGAAGGAGTTGCATCTCTGACTCGCTTCTTGGAAGCATCGCACTTGAGTTGAGCAGTCTCTTGTTTCAGTGCCAAGTTATAAAACTCATCGTACTTCCGAGGCTCGAAAAACACAAGAGCAAGTCGAAGATCTTCTCTGAGGCCACCCCTGAAGTGATAAATCATGCTCTTCTCGTTAGGGGCGTCCTACTTGGCGAAGCGAGTGAGCTTTTGGAACATGATGTTATACTGGTAAACAGACAAGCTGCCTTGCTTCAAGTTGCAGAATTCCTCACACTTGCTTTCAACAACACTCTGAGGAATGTGATGAGCTTTGAAGTCTTGACGGAATTCATCCCAGGTAATCACACGACCTCGTCTTGAATCTTTGTATTGCTGAAACCATTCTGCAGCTTGGTCTTTGAGTTGGAAGGAAGCAAACTTGACAAAGTCCTCAGGCCTGACGTTACTGCACTCGAAATGCTTGCAAATATCCACGAGCCAATCATCAGCGTCTGAGGCCTCGACACAGTTGATGAAGGTCTTTGGCTGGTTAGCGAGGAACTGGTTGAGTGTAGCAAACTGATTCTGATTGTTGCCATGGCCATGATTCCCTTGGTTGCGCTCTGACAGAATTTGCATGATCAGTTGCGTGTTTGCATTAGTAGCCGCCATCACAGCTTGCCATGCCTCCGGAGGTGGAGGTGGTGGTGGCGGATCCTGATTCTGATTCTGACCCTTAGCAGGAGCCATCCTGAAGAGGGTGACATTCGTTAGCATCTTGACAGACAAATATTTATGCTGAATCAAATGGATCGAAATTGCACATATAGTCTTCACATCTGAACAAAATGAACGAATGCATTCCAATTGAAATGGTCACATTTCCATAAATTGAGAAGCCACTTAGAAAGAGGTAGAAGAATAAAACAACAAGGTATGGACAAGAGCAAATACTTGGTAAGGATTACCCAATCCCAAACCAAATATCCGCGGAAGAAGAACTAGAGCTACAAGAATTCCCACCTATGAAACTCCCGAACCTTTCCGGTTATGCAATCAGGTGTTGGGGATACAGGGGAAGCATAATATCTCACCCAAAGCTAGCAAATCCTACATCCAACTGTATCCATCCTTCAACACATAACCAAGAAACCTTCGGAAATCATTTACCTCAACCTTCAAAAAGCATCCGTTATACGAGTTATGGCAATACTCCCGAACTCCCGCCTAGTACTGGGTGGTGTCGAGGTTATTTCACCAACAACTTCATAAAAGAGATTTTCGAAGTCGGCGAAACTCAGGTATTCCAGAATCTCAATGATAAAATTGTGACGACAACACCTCGGAGCTCAACTCCCCGGGACACTGCCACAACCCCTAAATGTCAGGAGGCACCAAGAACAATGTTCTCGTCACAAAACCATCGGAACGATTCCAAGATACCCGCGTGATCCTAAATTTTTTTTAGTGAAATTTGAGAAGAGAAGAGTCAAAACTCTACGTCAGGATGGCTCACCAGAGCGACGAAGGGACTGAGGAGTAAAAAGAAGTCCTACTCTCCGATATATATAATCCTAAATGACTCAAAACATTTTTCTAGACTCAACAGCGACAACGATTCGATCAAGCAGGGGGCTCCTAAGGTCGGGGAAGGCTCTGATTACCAACTTGTAACGCCCTCGATGCGGCTATATCGCCCATGTGTCGAAGCACGACTTAGAGGCATAACCGCATTGAAAGCAATGTCTCAAGTGAGGTAATCTTCGCAGACAACCCATGTAATACAATAAGGGAAAAGATACATAGTTGGCTTACACTCGCCACATCACACAAATAGCATAAATAACATTACATTCATCCAGATACACTCAAGGTCCGACTACGGAACCAGAATGGAGAAAAACCCCAAATGCAACATAGTCCCCGATCGCCCCAACTGGGCACCACTACTAATCATCTGGGAAAGACATGTAGTAACGACGAGAGTCTTCATCGAAGTCCCACTTGAGCTCGGTCATATCATCTGGAGCGTCATCATCGGTCCCTGCATCTGGTTTTGGAAGGAAATCTGTGAGTCACGGGGACTCAGCAATCTCACACCCTCGCGATCAAGACTATTTAAGCTTATAGGCAGGGTAAAGGTATGATGCGGAGCTGCAGCAAGCGACTAGCATATATGGTGGCTAACATATTCGCAAAAGAGAGCGAGAAGAGAAGGCAAAGGCACGAGTGACAAACTATGATCAAGAAGTGATCCTAGAACAACCTACGTCAAGCATTACTCCATCACCGTGTTCACCTCCCGGACTCCGCTGAGAAGAGACCATCACGGTTACACACGCGGTTGGTGCAGTTTAATTAAGTTAAGTTTCAGGTTATCTACAACCGGACATTAACAAATTCCCATCTTCCCATAACCGCGGGCACGGCTTTCGAAAGTTCAAATCCCTGCAGGGGAGTCCCAACTTATCCCATCACAAGCTCTCATGGTCAACGAAGGATATTCCTTCTCCCAAGGCAATCAGATCAGACTCGGTATCCCGGTTACAAGACATCCTCGACAATGGTAAAACAAGTCCAGCAACACTGCCCGAATGTGCCGACAAATCCCTATAGGAGCTGCACATATCTCATTTCTCAGGGCACACTCAGATGAGACTAGCTACGAGTAAAACCAACCCTCAAGTTTCCCCGAGGTGGCCCCACAGGCAGCTCAGTTTGGACCAACACTCAGAGGAGCACTGGCCCGGGGGGTTTAATAAAGATGACCCTTGGGCTCCGGAAACCCAATGGAAAAAGAGGCTAGGTGGCGAATGGTAAAACCAATGTTGGGCATTGCTGGAGGAGTTTTATTCAAGGCGAATTGTCAAGGGGTTCCCATTATAACCCAACCGCGTAAGGAACGCAAAATCCGGGAACATAACACCGATATGACGGAAACTAGGGCGGCAAGAGTGGAACAAAACACCAGGCATAAGGCCGAGCCTTCCACCCTTTACCAAGTATATAGGTGCATTAAGATACACAAGATAATATTATGATATCCCAACAATAAACATGTTCCAACAAGGAACGATCTCCAATCTTCACCTGCAACTAGCAACGCTATAAGAGGGGCTGAGCAAAGCGGTAACATAGACAAACAACGGTTTGCTAGGACATGGTGGGTTAGAGGTTTGACATGGCAATATGGGAGGCATGATAAGCAAGTGGTAGGTATCGTAGCATAGGCATAGCAAAAGAGCGAGCATCTAGCAAGCAAAGATAGAAGTGATTTCGAGGGTATGGTCATCTTGCCTGCAAAGTTCTCAGAGTTGCCTTGATCCTCGTAAGCATACACAACGGGCTCCTTGTTCACGTACTCGTCTCCTGGCTCTACCCAAGCAAGAACAACAAACAAAAAGGAACACAATCAACCATGTGCAAATCTCAAGCAACATGATGCAAACATGGTATGATATGCGGGATGCGATATGTCATGCATATGCATGATTTGGAAAGGAATGATTGAACCTGGCCTCAACATGGAAATCCAAGAGTGCCACTGGAAAGGGGAGGTGATTTCGGTTGAAATCGATATAAAGATCACTGGAATCGGATGCACGGTTTGGAAATGGCAAGCAAAACAAATATGGCACCGGTCTGCGACAAACAGGAAGTAGACTCCTAAATGCATCAAGATAAATAAGCTAATATACTCAAACATGGCAACAAAGTACATGGCAGGGATTCACTCATAATGCTTTACAAAATATGAACACTGAGCTACGGCTAATTCACTCAATAACAGGTTCAAGCAAGCATGGCAAAAGTGCAAAAGATAACAGGTTTC
The DNA here is from genome assembly GCF_003073215.2 of Triticum urartu. Lineage (NCBI taxonomy): Eukaryota > Viridiplantae > Streptophyta > Magnoliopsida > Poales > Poaceae > Triticum > Triticum urartu. The sequence continues at coordinate 108,881,345 of NC_053024.1, read as the reverse complement.
AGACTTAGTGAAATTAACAGCATGTCAGGAATTTATCATCAGGAAGCAATGTTTAGGGCACGATAACTACATGCTACGAGAACATATCATGGCAAATCAAGGCATGGTATGAAGCTACTCTAAGCATGTGACAAAAGTCCCTTAGTGAGCCAAATGGGATCAGAAAATACAATTGCAAGCATGTGAACATAACAAAAACATAAACAGATACAGACTTGGTGAAAAACTGGAGCATAGCAAAACAGACATCAAGTAGGCATGTTTACGAGCTCGATGCACTCACTACGAGGCATTGCATGACAAATTAAGCATACCCCCAGAAAATAGACATGTCATAGAAGCTATACATGGCAAGAACAACAACATAGCATGCATGGATCAACAACAACAAGCTCGGCAAAATTGCTAAACATGTTAACAATCTGCCAGGAACATTTTATAGCAAAAGTAGAGCTCGATTGACTCAAGCTAGGGTGCTCCATAATTGCAAAAAAAGACATGGATGGATATAGCACAAAATTATCTACAAAACATCATTACTGATCATCCTCAAAAGAGGCACGGATCACTAGGAAACAACATGAACATATGGCATAAAAATAAAGACAGGGCAAGGACTTAGTGAAATTCTAAGTCCCTGAAATCAGCATCATTGAGTAAGCTACTTTGCATGCTTGTGCTAGTCACCACAAAGATCACAAAAATACACACCATACACCCCTGTAAATATGGCTTGGCATTCTTCAAAACACATGTAGAGCTCAGAATCATAGCATGCACACATTAATCATGACAAAAATGACAAAAGTGCATTTGCTGAAACAGATCTGAAATTATCATCACATAGCCCTCTTCCAACAGCATTTTGGGCATCAAGATTAGCTCAAATGAAAATGATGCAATGAGACAAAATGATGTACTCGTCCAGACGAACATTTTGATATGCTACACACACGAATCGGAGCCACGGATGCAGAGTGATGGCATGTGGAAGAATGAAAAAATGCTAGGGTTAGGGACGAAAATGTCAACCCAAACGAGTCCAGATCCAGATCGGATCGAGGTCAGTACTGTAGCGGTGTGCCGCCCGAGGATGACCGGAGTTCGGGGCGACGGCGGCCGGACTTGGCGGCGCTCGCCGGCGCGTGGGAGGCGGAGGCCGGACGGCGAGGTGGGCGTCCTTAGGGCACGGCGCGGTGGCCACGGGAGCGAGTGACGGCGAGGTGGGCGCTGTGGCGGAGTCCAGCAATGGCGGGCGGCGCGGGCGGTCGCCGGCGCGGGCAGCGGGGCTGCGCGGGAAGGCGGCTGGCGGCGTGGGGCGCGGCCCGGGAGGCGGCGCGGGAGGGCCCGCCCCGGGCTTCGGCGGGCCGGCGGCGGGGGATGCGGCCGGGCCAACAGGGGTGTGACACGTGGCGGCGGCAGCTAGCCGGACATGTCCGTCGGTGGGATTTTGTCCGGCGGCGGCGGGGGACGAAAGAGACTAGGGTTAGGGTAGGAGAAGACCCGTAATTTCGAATGGGGGTTCTATTTATAGAGGTAGAGGGAGCTAGGAAGCTCCAAATGAGGTGCGGTTTGCCGCCACGCGATCATGATCGAACGCTCTAGATGATGGCATGGGTTTAGGTGTGTTTTGGGCCAATTTGAAAGGGTGTTGGGCTGCAACACACACGAGGCCTTTTCGGTCCCTCGGTTAACCGTTGGAGTATCAAACGAAGTCCAAATGGTACGAAACTTGACAGGCGGTCTACCGGTAGTGAACCAAGGCCGCATGGCAAGTCTCGGTCCAATCCAAAAACGTTTAACACCCGCACACGAAAAGAGGTAGAACGGGGCACCGGAGGACATAGGAGCACCGGAATGCAAAACGGACAACGGGGAAAATGCTCGGATGCATGAGACGAACATGTATGCAAATGCAATGCACATGATGACATGATATGAGATGCATGACAAAGACAAAAGCACACGAAGGCAAAAACCCGACAACGAGGAAATAAAATAACTTAGTGCCGAAAACGGAAAGAGTTGGAGTACAAATAAGGTAAATTACATCCGGGGTGTTACATTCGTCCCCTATCTGCTGAGGGGCATGGGATTTCCAATTCACCCATTCCTCCGAGGTCTTCTAGAGTATTATGGCCTCCAGCTATACAATTTTACCCCATCCTCCATCCTCCACATTGCGGGATATGTCCCTTTATGCGAACTATTCCTAGGTTGTGAGGCCCATTTTCATCTGTGGAGAAGGTTGTTTTGTCTTGTCCTGCGCAACCACGAGGGATCGATATTTGAAGTGGGCGGGGCCGAAGTATGGCGCATTGCTGAGACCGGATACCTATCTGGCACACCGAATAAAGCTTCCGCAGAGTGGACCTCTGAATGGTTTTACATTGAGGACATCATACTTCCAGATCTAGTCCGGATGGGCCTCCCCAAATTTTCAAGTGCTCCGTTAAAGAAACACCATAGCTGGCATCCTCGGAGCCTCGAGGAAGAGGATAGCTCAGAGATCAGTCTGCTGCTGGGTAAGATTAAGATGCTCACCCAGTCCGGATTGTCAATAGTCGAGGTAATGGAGGTCTCCATAATGCGGGGGGTCCAACCACTCCAATATAGAGGGCTACCCATGTGGCATTACAATGGGGAAGACGATGCCTCTTGCTGCGGTCGGAAGGGCCCGAAGACTCCTGCCGCTCTGGCCAAAATATTGGCCGAACTGTATAAAGGGGAGCAGGAGTTCACACGTCTCCAATATCGAGACGGGTTTTCCATGTACAACCCTCCTCACTGGGTAAGCTCTAATTCCACTATTCGACTCCTCTCCCTGAATTATTTTTTAAGGAGAAAGGCTGTCGAGGGGATCGATGACCCTGCCCCTCAGCCGGAGAATCACAATCGGGATCTTGACCCCGGATATGAGGAATATCCGGACATATCCGTGGAGCTCAAAGATGGAGTTTTTTATCAGACGAGCTATGACGGCACTGATGTACCTATCATCGCCGATTACCCCAGCCTCCTTCCTGCTTCGCACGTAAGTAATTTTAGCCGGTACTTTCTTCTAGAGAGTTCCCTTACTATGCCTCACCCACCACACTATTCCGTGTTTCGAAGGGGAGACGCTTAGTACCACAACATGCACCAGAAGTGTCTCCGAGGAGAGCAGTGCTTGCGCCTGGCACATCTTCGAAGAGGAGGGCCAATGATAGCATGGCAGAACCCTCGTCAAAGAGGTAAGGCTTTTCTTTTCAAGAATACCAGTTCTGATCGTCACATCCAACTGAAATGCCACTCGCCGTATTCCAGTAGGAAAATTATCCACCAGAGTGTGTCTAGGGATCCGGCCGGTCATACTCCTGATAACCAAGATTCGGTCCCAGCCGAAGAGACGAGGCCTAATATGGGAGTGGCACCGGACTGTCCTTCTGCCGAGGGTTCAGAAAATATGTTCGTCACCAATTCGGAAGTGGAGATCGCCATGAATCACCGGCGCCGGAGGGCCGTTTTACGAAATCCCCGCTTCTTAAAAGAGGCATTCGGTGCCTTCAGCTCTGCTGGTATGGTGCATACATCCGAGCTGCTTGAGATGGGCTTAACAGAGCGACCGAGCAATACTTGAAAGATGTGCAGGTAAGTTTACCTTGTCCGAATTTGATAACCATATGCCCGTAGCCCCCGATACTTGAAGTAGTTGGGACAAATGTTTTAAGGATCATTGTATAACCAGGTTGTCACGGAGAAGAATGACCTGCTAGCCCAATAGCTGGAGCGGTGCCAGACACAGCTAACTGCTGCTACCACCGAACTAGAAAAGTTAAAGAAGGCGTCCTCTGGTAATATTTCCCTCCATCGAGAAACAAAAAGTTATACGCCAGCTGTATTGCAACTGCTGCTTGTCTCGTAACAGGGTCATCGTACCAACTAGGAGAGGAACTGAAGGCCGCTCAAACGAGCAAAAAAGAGGTGAAGAGACAACATGCCACAGGAGAGCATGTTCTGACCCGAGACAGAGAGGAGAAAAACAAACTCAAGGATTCAAATACCAAACTGGGCGAAGAACTGAAAGATGTGCGAGCCCAGCTAGCTAGCCGACTCCTTGAAGGAGAACAAAAAGCTACGAGGCGGCATATTCAGTATTTGGCCGAATTTATCTTATAACAGTTTGGGGGTAAAATTAGCTGATGTAGCTATGATTGCAAGTATGTTGACGGGCCGTCCCGAAGAGGAGGTGTCCAGATCATCAAGTGATCTTCTGTAAGGGCTGTCGCAGTTGCACGAGCAAGCTCGGCAGGCAATGCGGAGTGTAGCCAAGGCCTTATGGCATTTTGCCTCCCCTCCAGGGAGTATGGAGAAGCTTGTAGAGTTGCTCAAGGGAGCGCGGCGGCGTATCCGGCTATGGAAGATATCGGCCTGCCGAGAGGGTGCGCGAGAGGCCTAGGCCATGGTAAAAACGCGGTATACCAAGCTGGATCTAAATCACATGGCCCGAGTCGGACCGCTAGTGTCAAATGGGGAAGAAATTCCCATTAGTTTAGTATATGACCAAGTAGAGGTAGCCGCCAAATATTCCCAGCAGGATTGTAAATTAGACCGCCTGCTGGACGGCGTAGAGAAGGAAATTTTTGAGTTGTAGTGACTATGTACTTTCCCTGACATATATGACTCTAGCTAGATTATAAAAACAATTGTCATGGCCGACCTTTTTGCTTCGACCTCTGGACCCGAAGGTGCAGAGTGTTTCTGAATACCCTAGCAGTAGAATATACCGGGGTATGCATGGGAACCAGGCGTAGGGGTCATAGTTGCTTGAACAGACAATGTGTATCTGGCTAGTTATGTTATATTACATTATGTAAGAAACATCTTCCAGAGAGAATAGTTACGTTAAGGGTTCCTTTCCCTGGGTGTGCATGCGTTTAATGTGCATGTCCGAACTGTGATTAAAAAATCGTAGAGTAAGTAACTTCTGGGGTTTCATAATGGAGTGAATGCAGAAACGTCTTTGATTCACCGATTGAATATTCCCTTAATAACACTAGCTTTCGGCTTCACCAAGTCTGAGGTACACATCCGGATGACCTGGCAGTAACAATCGCAGAGGTGCTCCCTTTATGCCCTAGCCGAACTAACGGGAACGTAGGGCATAAGCAGAGGAGCCAGGCAACCCATCTTGTCCAAAACTTAAGTCATATCGATGCATATAATGGCGAAGAAAAGGTACATATGGGAAGAACGCATATGTGGTGAGCTTGATGCTCGAAGAATAATAGCAAGCTTCAGTAGAAAAAGCCCCTAGGTATAATGGACGTACATATTTGGAGATGTATGCATCAGGGGAGCACGGTCTAGCTGTACTAAAGCCGTAGGGCTAAATAGCAAAACAAAAAGAGAGAAAAACGAAAAGAGAAAAAAAATAACATTAATAAGAGGAGGAAGGAGATGAACACGAAGTTCGGCGCTAGGCATAGAATCTTCGGAGTCTGGCCGCGTTCCAGGGGTTCGGCTCCAAGTGATTGTCTGACGCATCACGCAGGTGGTATGCTCCTCTAGTGAGAACTTCGTAAGTGATGAAGGGACCCTCCCACTTTGGCTTGAGTTTGTCCTTTTCCTTCTTCGGTAGGCATAGAACGAGTTCACCAACGTTATAAGTCTTGGCCCGCACTTCTCTGCTTTGGTACCTGCGAGCCTGCTGTTGATAAAATGTAGAACGGGCTTTTGCGACATCGTGCTCCTCCTCCAGGGCATCTGAGCTGTCCTGCCGATCAAGCTCGACCTATGTCTCTCTCTTCGTACATGCGCACTCAAGGTGAGTCATGAATAATGTCGCAGGGTAACACTGCTTCCGCACCATACACCATGAAGAAAGGTGTATATCCAGTAGTGCGGTTGGGCGTGGTCCGCAGCCCCCAGAGTACGGAGTCAAGTTCCTAAACCCAGTGCTTGTCTGATTCTTTCAAAGACCGCACTAGTCTAGGTTTGATGCCGCTCATAATAAGACCATTAGCCCGTTCGACTTGACCGTTTGTCTGCGGGTGATAGACAGAGGCGTAATCGAGCTTAATGCCCAGATTAGCACACCAAGTTTTCACTTCATCGGCTGTGAAATTGGAGCCATTATTGGTGATGATGCTGTGTGGAACACCATAACGGTGTACCATGCCGGATATAAAATCTATTATCGGCCCCGCCTCGGTCGTTTTGACTGTTTTGGCCTCTATCCACTTAGTGAATTTATCCACCATGACCAGCAGATACTTTCTCTTATGGCTTCCTTCTTTAACGGTCCCGACCATATCGAGTCCCCAAACCACAAAAGGCCAAGTGATGGGGATTGTTTGTAAGGCAGTGGAGGGCATATTGCTTTTGTTGGCGAAGAGTTGGCATCCAACGCAACATTGGACAAGGTCCTGTGCATCTGCTCGAGCCATCGGCCAATAAAACCCTGTACGGAAGGCCTTGCTAACAAGTGCCCGAGCTGCGGCGTGGTGCCCACCAGGACCTGCATGAATCTCAGCCAGAAGTTGTTGCCCCTCCTCTTCGGAGATACATCTTTGAAGGACTCCGGTAGCGCTTTTCTTATAGAGCTCTCCGTCATGAACCTTGTAGGCCTTCGAACGCTGGACAATGCAGCGGGCCTCATTCTGATCCTCGGGAAGCTCCTTCTGATTAAGGTACGCCAGGAAGGGTTCGTTCCATTGGGCAATGACTGCCATAATGAGATGGGCCAATGGTGTTATTTCGGTGGTTGAGCCTATGACAATATCGGTGTGTTCGGAATCTGGGGTTGTGTTCGGATCCAGACTAGTGTTGCCACCCTCCCCCTGCCACACCACGGATGGCTTAAAAAGCCTTTCCAGAAAAATGTTTGGTGGGATGGGGTCGCGCTTAGCGCCTATGCGAGCAAGAACGTCCGCCGCTTGATTACTTTCTTGGGCCACATGATGGAACTCGAGTCCCTCGAACCGAGCCGACAGTTTTAGGACGGCATTATGATAAGCTGCCATCTTTGGGTCTTTGGCATCAAAGTCTCCATTTATTTGAGATATTGTGAGGTTTGAGTCCCCACGCACTTCCAGGTGCTGTATGCCCATGGAGACAGCCATCCGGAGACCATGCAATAAGGCCTCGTATTCGGCTGCATTATTGGAGTCTGTGTATAGTATTTGGAGTACATACTGAACGATGTCTCCAGTAGGGGATGTTAAAACGACGCCCGCTCCTAGTCTTGCCAGCATTTTGGAGCTGTCGAAATACATAACCCAATTGGAATATGTGCCATAATCTTCAGGGAGTTCGGCCTCTGTCCATTCGGCAACGAAGTCAGCCAGTACTTGGGATTTAATAGCTCGACGTGGTTTATATGTAATGTCAAATGGGAGGAGCTCAATGGCCCATTTGGCAATCCGGCCCGTGGCATCGCGGTTGTTTTGTATGTCGTTGAGTGGTACTTCGGAAGCCACCGTGATCGAACACTCCTGGAAGTAGCGTCGTAGCTCTCGGGATGCCATGAAGACCGTGTAGGCTATCTTTTGATAATGGGGGTACCGGGATTTGCACGGTGTAAGGACAGTGGATACGTAGTATACTGGCTTCTGAAGCGGGAATTTGTGTCCATCCTGTTCTCGTTCAACGATGAGTACATTGCTCACCACCTGATGTGTTGTCGATATGTATAGCAACATGGGTTCGCTGACGTTTGGTGTGGCCAGGATTGGGTTGCTCGCTAGAAGGGTTTTTATTTCTTCCAGTCCGGCTGTTGTCGCATCCGTCCACTCGAAGTGATCGGTTCGCCGTAGAAGGCGATAGAGTGGCAGTGCCTTTTCTCCCAATCTGGAGATAAAGCGGCTTAGAGCTGCCACGCAACCCGCGAATTTTTGGACTTGTTTAAGGTCTGTTGACGCGGCCAATTGTGACAGAGCTCAGATTTTGGCTGGATTTACTTCAATTCCTCTATTGGAAACGATGAAGCCCAACAGCGTTCCTGCGGGGACGCGAAAAACACACTTTTCCGGATTGAGCTTAATGTCATATGTGCGGAGGTTGTCAAATGTGAGGCGTAGGTCGTCTATTAGTATTTCGACATGCATTGTCTTGATTACGATGTCATCCACATAGGCTTCAACTGTCTTTCCGATCTGTTTCTCTAGGCATGTTTGGATCATGCGTTGATAAGTGGTGTCGGCGTTCTTGAGATCGAAGGGCATGGTGTTGAAGCAGAATGGCCCGTATGGGGTGACGAATGCTGTTGCAGCTTGATCGGACTCCTTCATTTTAACTTGATGGTATCCGGAATATGCGTCAAGGAAGCATAATGAGTCGTGTCCTGCGGTAGCATCAATGATCTGGTCAATGCGGGGGAGGGAGAAGGGATCCTTAGGGCAAGCCTCGTTGAGGTCTTTGAAATCGACGCACATGCGCCAGGACTTGTCTTTCTTTGGAACCATCACCAGGTTTGCCAGCCAGTCTGGATGTTTTATTTCTCTAATGAATCCTGCCTCGATTAGCTTGGCTAGCTCCTCCCCCATAGCTTGACGTTTGTGTTCGGAAAAGCGCCGCGGTGTTTGCTTGACCGGTTTATATCCCTTCAATATATTAAGGCTGTGTTCGGCCGAATCACGTGGGATTCCAGGCATATCAGAAGGGTGCCACGCGAATATATCCCAATTCTCACACACGAACTCTCGTAGCACGGTGTCAACCATTGGGTCTAGTTGTGCTCCAATGCATGCTGTCTTCTTGGGTTCCATTGGATGGACTTGGAATTTGATTATTTCTTCTGCCGGTTTGAAGGAGGTGGATTTGGGTCGTCCGTCTAGGACCACATCGTCCCTGTCCAACGTGGAGTGCAGCGTGGTTAATTCTTCGGCCGTGAGGGCTTCAGATAATGCCTCGAGGGCCAGTGATGCGGTTTTATTCTCGGCACAGAGTGTTATGTCTAGGTCACTGGCTAGAGTGATTATACCGTTGGTCCTAGGCATCTTAAGCTTCATGTATCCATAATGGGGTACCACTTGGAAGCGCGTAAATGCATCTCGCCCTAAGAGGGCGTGATATCCGTTGTTTAAAGGGGCCACTTGGAAGGTTATTTCTTCGGACCGATAGTTCTCTGGTGTGCCGAATACCACGTCGAGTGTGATTTTTCCCACACACCGTGCTCCTGACTGGGAATGATTCCTCGGAAGGTCGTGTTACTTTGCTCGATGCGGCTTCTGTCTATTTCCATTTTTTCTATTGTATCCTCATAGATGAGGTTTAGTCCATTGTCGCCGTCCATGAGAACCTTGGTGAGCCAACAACCGTCCACAATTGGGCTGAGGACCAAGGCGGCTGGTGCTCAGACTGCCCTGTATTTTGGCACATCGCCAGCATTAAAGGTTATCGCCGTGTCATTCCAAGGGTTTATTGTTGCAATCTGGCAGACTTCGGCGAGTCCGCGGAGTGCCCTTTTGCGCCTATTGTTTGAGGCAAATGTCTCGAAGACCATCAATACTCTGAGGTCGTCGTCTCCTGGGGGGTTGCTCTGGGGTATTCCTGGTGAGGATATCTTCACCGCTCTTGGCCACCTACAGGAGTATCCAACATGCTCTAAGGTTGTGGGTTGGTATGTTATCCGGTGTTGTGTGTATTTTGCATGGCCCGTCGAGCCATCCTTCTAGAATGGTTCCGCGCCCCGTAACGGGCTTGTGTTTCTTTACCATTTGTCCCGGCGTGCCATGAGGGTGCGCCCTTTTTGTCTGAACAGGGGTTGAGTGGGGACTGCTGGTCCCCACCATGCTGCTTGAGTTTTCCAGGTGCTTTCCATTGCTGTGTACTTCTGCACGATAGTTTCCAAGTCCACAAAGTGTAATATGTGACGGCGGTTGATGGCGTTGAGGATTCCCTCATCCGTGCAATTGTTGCGAAACGCTGAGATCGCGTCTTCGTCACGACAATCTTTGATCTTGTTTCTGACAAGGAGGAATCTTGCCCAAAATTAGTGGACCGTTTCCTGAGATTGCTGCGGCGTGCTCAAGAGATCGCTTATTTTTGGGCGGGTGGGTGGAATTAAATCCAAACCCTGACCCAATTTTGGGTCCGGGGTCCGAAGATCTTCCAGACTTAGTGGTTCGAGCTCCAGGATATCAACTGATTTTTGAAGCTTATCGTCTGATTGTATGTTCGGAGGACAAGGCGTGCGTTTCTGCCGGTAGGTGTCCGGCTTCTCGAGGTCGGAGATCCGAACATAGTTCGTCCTGAATATAGAGGAAGAGTTATCTTGCTCCTAGACTACCGCTATCTGGTGGGTGATCGGTGGTGATTTAATTTCTCTCTGGCCAGGGTTAAGCCCAATCCGACCATAGTCTGTAGTGACCCCCAAGCCGGCAATGCGATCTAGGAGTTCTCTTAAAGATGATAACTCCATCGGATCCATCCGTTTGGCGTATCCAGAATCAATGCAGAGGTGATTTTCGATGACTCAAGAGGTCATCATCGTCGGCTCAAGGGCCGAACGGGCGGTCATGATAAAACCACCCAGCCGAAGGGTCTGGCCTGAGGCCAGATCTCCTCTGGAGGTGATATTTTCCTTGACGATTATTCGAGCCATCAACCCTTTCGTCGACGGCACCGTGGAACTCTCAATGAAAGCATCAATGTCGGTGTCAAAACTGGTGGATCTCGGGTAGGGGGTCCCGAACTGTGCATCTAAGGTTGATGGTAACAGGAGACAGGGGACATAATGTTTTACCCAGGTTCATACCCTCTCTATGGAGGTAATACCCTACGTCCTGCTTGATTGATCTTGATGAATATGAGTATTACAAGAGTTGATCCACCATGAGATTGTAATAGCTAAACCCTAGAGGTCTAGCTTGTATGGCTATGATCATGAGTCTCTCCTTCGGACTAAGTCCTCCAGGTTATATAGACACCGGGAGGATCCATGGTTACACAAGGTCAGTGACAAGAAAGGAATCTACATATTTGGTCCCTATGCTTGCCTTCCACGCCAAGGAGAGTCCTATCCGGACACGGGTGCAGTCTTCGGTCTTTGTATCTTCAAAGCCCACCGGTCCGGCCCATGGCGAACAGGACGGACGCCCGAGGACCCCTTAGTCCAGGACTCCCTTAGGGTCCTCGTGCATCCGACCTATTGGACATAGGCCGGATTGATGGGCTATGAAGATACAAAGACCGAAGACTCTACCCCTGTCCGGATGAGACTCTCCTTGGCATGGAAGGCAAGCTTGGCGTCCAAAATATGAAGATTCATTTCTCTGTAACTGACCTTATGTAAGCCTAGATCCCTCCGGTGTCTATAAACACCGGAGGGCTAGGTCCATAGACAAATATCCTCATAATCATAGTCAGACTGGCTAGACTTTTAGGGATTAGCCATTACAACCTCGTGGTAGATCAACTCTTGTAATACTCATATTCATCAAGATCAATCAAACAGGAAGTAGGGTATTACCTCCATAGAGAGGGCCCAAACCTGGGTAAACATTGTGTCCCCTGTCTCCTATTACCATCGACCATAGACGCTCAGTTCGGGACCCCCTAACCGAGATCCTCCGGTTTTGACACCGACATTGGTGCTTTCATTAAGAGTTCCGCTATGACGAGGAAAGATAGGATTGATGGCTCGCCTTGTTCCCAAGGACAATGTCACCTCCGGAGGAGCACTGGCCCCAGGCTAAACCCTCCGGCTGGGCGGCTTCATCATGACCGCCCGTTCGGCCGTTAAGCCGATGATGACTTATCGGGTCATTGAAAATCCCCTCCATGTTGACTCCAAATACTCCAAGAAGATGGATCCGGCAGAGCTGTCGTCTTTAAATGAGCTCCTAGATCGTATCGCCACCCTGGGGGTCACCACAGACTATGATCGGATTGGGCTTAAACCCGACCAGGGAGAAATTAAAACTACGCTGATCACCCATCAAATAGCGCTAGTAGAGGATCAAGACGACAACTCTTCCTCTATATTGAGGACGAACTACGTTCTGATCTCCGAGCTTGAAGAGCCGGACACCTACCTGCAGAAGGGCATGCCTTGTCCTCCGAACATAGAATCGGAAAACAAGCCCAAAAAATCAGTTGACATCCTAGAGCCCGAACTACTAAGTTCGGAAGTTCTTCAAACTCCGGATCCTAAAATGGGTCAGGGTTCGGATTTCAAACTACCCACCCACCCAGATATAAGCGCTCTCATGGGCATACGACAACAGTCTCACTTCTGGGCCAGACTCCTCCTTGTCCAAGATAAGATTGAAGATTGCCGCGACAAAGACGCGATGTCAGCATTCCGCAACAATTGCAAGGATGAAGGGATCCTCAACGCCATCAACTGTCATCGCATATCACGCTTTGCAAACTTAGCAACCATAGTATAAAAGTAATGCGCAACAGAAAGCGCCTGGAAAACTCAGGCAGCTCACTGGGAACCGCCGGTTTCGACCCAACCCCTCGTTTTGGTGAAAAGGACGCACCCTCGTGGCACGCCCGGCCCAATGGTAAAGAAATATAAGTCCGTTACGGGACACGGAACCGTTCTGGTGGGATGGCTCGATGGACCATGCAAGTTACAGGCAACACCGGATACTATATCAACCCACAGCCTTAGACCATGTTGGATACTCCGGTAGGTGGCCAAGAACGGCGAGGATATCCTCACCAAAAACAACCCAGAGCAATATCCCCTAGAAGACGACGACCTCTGAGTATTGACGGTCTTCGAGACTTTCGCTTCAAACAGTACGCGCAAAAGGGCACTCCGCGACCTCGCCAAAGTTTGCCAAATTGCAGCAACAAACCCTTGGAATGACACGGCCATAACTTTCAATGCCGATGATGAACCAAAATTCAGGACAGTCCGGGCACCAGCCGCCTTGGTCCTCAGTTTGATCGTGGATGGCTTTCGGCTCACCAAGGTTCTCATGGACGGCGGTAGCAGACAAAACCTCATTTACGAGGATACACTCAGTAAAATGGAAATAGACAGGAGCCGCATTGAGCAAAGTAGCATGACCTTCCGAGGAATTATTCCTAGTCGGGAGGCGCGATGCACAGGAAAAATCACGCTCGACGTGGTATTCGGCACACCAGAGAACTATCGGACCGAAGAATTAACCTTCCAAGTGGCCCCTTTCAACAGTGAATATCACGCCCTATTGGGGTGAGATGCATTTACACGCTTCCAAGCTATACCTCACTACGGGTATATGAAGCTCAAGATGCCCGAGCCCAACGGCATAATCACTCTCGCCAGTGATCCAGACATAGCACTCCGCGTCGAAAATAAAACCGCATCCTTGGCCCTTGAGACATTATCTGAAGCCCTAGCGGCCGAAGAATTAACCGCATTACGCTCCACGGTGGATAGGGACGTTGTAATGCTGGATAAATGACCCAAATCCACCTCCTTCAAACCAGCAAAGAAATAGTCAAATTCCAAGTCCATCCGACGGACCCCAAGAAGACAACATCTATCGGGGCACAACTAGACCCAACGGTCGACGCCGCGCTACGAGAGTTTCTGCGCGATAATTGGGATATATTCGCCTGGCACCCCTCGGATATGCTAGGAATCCCACGCAGATTGGCCGAACACAGCCTCAATATATTGAAGGGATATAAACCAGTCAAGCAAACACTACGGCGCTTTTCCGAACTGAAACGTCAAGCTATGGGGGAGGAGCTAGCCAAGCTAATCGAGGCCGGATTCATTAGAGAAATAAAACACTCGGACTGGCTAGCAAACTTGATGATGGTGCCAAAGAAGGATAAATCCTGGTGCATGTGCGTCGATTTCAAAGACCTCAATAAGGCCTACCCTAAGGATCCCTTCCCCCTCCCCCGCATCGACCATATCATTGAGGCCACCGCAGGACACGACTCACTGTTCTTCCTCGACGCATATTCCGGATACCATCAAATCAAAATGAAGGAGTCCTATCAAGACACAACGACATTCATTACCCCATATGAGCCATTCTGCTTCAACACCATGCCCTTCGGGCTCAAAAATGCCGGGGCCACCTACCAACACATGATTCAAACATGCATGGAGAAACAGATCGGCAAGACAGTTGAAGCATACATGGACGACATTGTCATTAAAACTAGGCACGTCGATTCACTAATAGACGATTTACATCTCACATTCGACAACCTCCATGCATATGACATCAAGCTCAATCCAGAAAAGTGTGTTTTCGGCATCCCTGCTGGAAAGCTGCTAGGCTTCACCGTTTCCAATAGAGGAATTGAAGCAAATCCAGCCAAAATCCGAGCTTTGTCACAATTGGCTATGCCAATGGACCTTAAACAGGTCCAAAAACTCGCAGGATGCGTGGTAGCTCTAGGCCGCTTTATCTCCAGATTGGGAGAAAAGGCATTGCCACTGTATCGCCTCCTCCAGCGCACCGATCACTTCGAATGGACGGATGCGGCAACAACCGGACTGGAAGAAATAAAAACCCTTCTTGCAAGCAAGCCAATCCTAGCCGCGCCGAATGTCGGCGAACCCATGTTATTATACATATCGGCAACACACCAGGTGGTGAGCGCCGTGCTCGTCGTTGAGCGGGAGCAGGACGGACACAAATTCCCGCTTCAGAAGTCGGTATACTACATATCCACTGTCCTCACACCATGCAAATCCCAGTACCTCATTATCAAAAGATAGCATACGCGGTCTTCATGGCATCCCGGAAGCTACAACACTACTTTCAAGAATGTTCTATCACTGTGGCTTCTGAAGTACCACTCAATGACATAATAAACAACCGCTATGCTATGGGCCGGATAGCCAAATGGGCTATTGAGCTCCTTCCATTCGACATAACATACAAACTGCATCGAGCCATCAAATCCCAAGTACTGGCAAACTTCGTCACCAAATCAATAGAGGCCGAACCCCCTAAATAGTACGGCACATATTCCAACTGGGTTATGTATTTCAATGGCTCCAAAATGCTGGCCGGATTAGGAGCGGGCGTCATTTTAACGTCCCCCACTGGAGACGTAGTCCAGTACGTACTCCAAACATTATACACAGACTCCAATAACGCAGCCGAATACGAGGCCTTATTGCATGGTCTCCGGATGGATATCTCCATGGGCATACGACTCCTAGAAGTGCGCGGGAGCTCAAACCTCACAATATCTCAAATAAATGGAGATTTTGATGCCAAAGATCCGAAGATGGCGGCTTATCGCAACGCCGTCCTAAAAATGTCGGCTCGGTTCGAGGGGCTCGAGAAAGTAATCAAGTGGCGCATGTCCTTGCCTGCATCGGCGCTAAGCGCAACCCCGTCCCACCTAACATCTTCCTAGAAAGGCTTTTTAAGCCATTCGTGGTGTGGCAAGGGGAGAGCAGCAACACTAGACCGGATCCGAACACAACCCCAGATTCCGAACACAACGATATTATCGGGGGCTCAGCCACCGAAATAGCACTGTCGGCCCATCACATCAAGGCAGCCATTGCCCCATGGACTGAACCCTTGTTGGCCTACCTTAATAGGAGAGAACTCCCAGAGGATCAGAATGAGGCTCGCTGCATTGTCCGGCGTTCGAAGGCCTACAAGGTTCATGACGGAGAGCTCTACAAGAAAAGTGCTACCGGAGTTCTTCAAAGATGTATCTCCGAGGAAGAGAGGCGGCAGCTCTTGGCTGAAATTCTTGCCAGTATCGGTGGTTACCAGGCCACAGCTCGGGCCCTTGTTAGCAAGGCCTTCCATATAGGTTTTTATTGGCCGACGGCTCGAGCAGATGCATAGTACCTTTTCCAACGCTGCGTCGGATGCCAGCTCTTCACCAACCAAAGCCATATGCCCCCCACCACTCTACAAACAATCCCCATCACTTGGCCTTTCGTGGTCTGGGGGCTCGATATGGTCGGACCCCTTAAAGGAGGAAGCCATAAGAGAAAGTATCTGCTGGTCATGGTGGATAAATTCACTAAGTGGATAGAGGCCAAACCAGTTAAAATGACTGAGGAAGGGCCAGTGATAAAATTCATATCCGGCGTGGTGCACCGTTATGGTGTTCCACATAGCATCATCACCGATAATGGCTCCAATTTTCATAGCCGATGAGGTGAAAACTTGGTGTGCTAATCTGGGCATTAAGCTCGATTACGCCTCTGTCTATCACCCGCAGACAAATGGTCAAGTCGAACGGGCCAATGGTCTTATTATGAGCGGCATCAAACCCAGACTAGTGCAGTCTTTGAGAGAATCAAACAACCACTGGGTTGAGGAGCTTGAGTCGGTACTCTGGTGCACGTTGTGGCGTCGAGCGCCTCCCCTTTGGAACACGAAATAGTGTGGTGGGTGAGGCACAGTAAGGAAACTCTTTCGAAGAAGGTGTCTGAGGGAGTCCTGGATTAGGGGGTATCCGGACAGCCGGATTATATCCTTTGGTCGGACTGTTGGACTATGAAGATACAAGATTGAAGACTTCGTCTTAGGTCCGGATGAGACTCTACTTGGCGTAGAAGGCAAGCTAGGAAATACGGATATGTATATCTCCTCCTTTGGAACCGACCTTGTGTAACCCTAGCCCACTCTGGTGTCTATATAAACCGGAGGGTTTTAGTCCGTAGGACAACATACAATCATACCATAGGCTAGCTTCTAGGGTTTAGCCTCTCCGATCTCGTGGTAGATCAACTCTTGTAATACTCATATCATCAAGAATAAATCAAGCAGGGCGTAGGGTTTTACTTCCATCAAGAGTGGGTAAAACATTGTGTCCCCTGCCTCCTGTTAACATCCGCCTTAGAAGCACAGTTCGGGACCCCTACCCGAGTTCCTCTGTGACGTCGCCGTAAGGAAGGATGCCTCATCTCGTTGTTAAAAACAACATTACCGCTGGGGGAGCTCTGGCTGTCGGCCAAACTCTCCGGCTAGGCAGTTTCGTCATGACCGCTTGTTCCGCCGCTGCACCGACGATGACTTCTCGGGTCATCAAAAATAGCCTCCACATCGGCTTGGAATTCGCCGAGCAGATGGATCCAATGGAGCTCTCTTCCCTAAACGAACTCTTGGATCGCATCGCCGCCTTGGGAGTCGCTACGGACTATGATCGGATTGGGCTTAAACCCGATCGAAGGGAGATTAACACTCCGCCGGTCACCCATCATGTTGCGGTGGTGGAGGAACAATGCAGCGATTCTTCCTCTATCTTGAGGACTAACTATGTCCGAATTCCTGATCTCTCTGAGCCGGATACCAGTTTATGGGAGGACATCACCCAAACCCTGAACCTAGAGTCAGGCAGCGGGCCAGACTCATCGAGCAACATATCGGAATCCGAACTTCCAACATCGAAAACCCCTCGACCCCTGGGTCTCAGATCGGGTAGGGGTCCGGACTCAAATCCACCCACCCACCCAGACATAAACGATCTTTCCCACATCACGCAAGAGCCCCATGAAACAGTACATCATTATTGGGCCAGATTCCTCCTTGTGATGAACAAGGTTAAGGACTGCCGCGAGGAAGACGCAGTCTCAGTTTTCTTCAATAACTGCATGGGCAAGGGAATCCTCAACGCCATAAGTCGCCGTGACATATCACGCTTCGCCGACTTGGCATCCATAGTACGAAAGTACTGTGCGATGGAAAGTCCCTGGAAAACTGAAACGAAATTTTGGGATAATCCGACTCTGAATATGCACCTAGTCTGAGGTAAAAGGGTGCACTATCATACGACACCCGAGTTCATTACAAAGAAACAAAAACCCTCTACAGGGCACGGAACCATATTGGAGGGATGGCTTAAGGGACCCTGCAAAATTCATAGCACAGCGGATACAATACCAACCCACAGCCTTAGAGCATGTTGGATACTCCGGCAGGTGGCCAAAAGTGGTGAGGATCTTCTTATCCCAAATACTACAGAGCACCATCCCGTGGATAACAATACGGTTTTAACAGTCTTTGAGACCTTCGCGTCAAATAATAGGCGCAAGCGAACACCCCGCAGCATTGCTGAAATCTTCCACGTAGCAGCAATAAATCCATGGAGTGACACGGCTATTACCTTCAATGCCAGTGACGAACCTAAATTCTGAACAGCCAGAGCACCAGCCGCACTGGTCCTCAGTCCAATCGTGGATGGCTTTTGACTCACCAAAGTACTCATGGACGGCGGCAGCAGATTAAACCTCATCTATGAGGAAACTCTTCAAAAAATGGAAATAGACTGGAACTGCATTGAGCAAAGTAGGACAACCTTCAGAGGAATCATACCCAGTCGGGAAGCACGATGCGCTGGGAAAATCACACTAGATGTGGTATTCGGTACGCCAGAGAACTATAGGTCCGAAGAAATCACATTTCAAGTGGCCCTGTTCAACAGTGGATACCACGCCCTTTTAGGACGTGAGGCGTTCACGATCTTCCAAGCTGTACCCCATTATGGGTACATGAAGCTCAAAATGCCTGGGCCCAACAGAATCATCACTCTCACCAGTGATCCGGACACAACACTCCGCCCTGAAAACAAAACAGCTGCACTGGCCCTTGAGGCATTATCCGAAGCCCTCTCGGCCGAGGAATTAACCACGCTACGCTCCATGGTGGACAGGGATGACGCGATACTCGACAAGAGATCCAAGTCCACCTCTTTTAAACCAGTGGATGAAATAGTCAAATTCCAAGTCCACCCAACGGACCCTACGAAAACAGCCTCCATCGGGGCATAGTTAAACCCCGCCGTGGACGCCGCACTACGAGAGTTCCTGTGCGAGAATTGGGACATATTCGCCTGGCATCCTTCAGACATGCCAGGAATCCCACGGAGGCTGGCCAAGCATAGCCTCAATATCCTAAAGGGATTCAAGCCGGTCAAGCAGGCTCTTCGGTGTTTCTCCGAACCTAAGAGACAGGCCATGGGAGAGGAACTAGCCAAGTTATTGGAGGCCGGATTCATCAGCGAAATAAAACACTCGGACTGGCTAGCAAACCTGGTGATGGTACCAAAGAAGGATAAATCCTGGCGCCTTTGTGTCGATTTCAAGGACCTCAATAAAGCTTGCCCAAAGGATCCCTTCCCCCTCCCCCGCATTGATCAAATTATTGATGATACCGCAGGACACGAGTCAATGTGTTTCCTCGACACATACTCCGGTTACCACCAAATCAAGATGGTGGAGTCCGACCAAGCCGCAACGGCATTCATCACACCATACGGTCCCTTCTGTTTCAACACAATGCCTTTTGGGCTCAAAAACGCCGACGCAACATATCAGCGCATGATTCAGACATGTCTGGAGAAACAAATCGGCAAAACAGTAGAGGCATACGTAGATGATGTGGTCGTCAAAACTAAACACGTCAACTCTTTGATAGACGACTTGAGGCTCACATTCGACAACCTCCGAACATACGACATCAAGCTCAATCCAGAAAAATGCGTTTTCGGCGTACCGTCCAGAAAGCTCCTGGGTTTCATTGTCTCCAGTAGAGGTATTGAAGCTAATCCAGCCAAAATCCGAGCTTTGTCACAGTTGGCTACCCCAACAGACCTCAAACAAATCCAGAATTTAACTAGATGTGTGGCGGCTCTAAGCCGCTTTATCTCCCGCTTAGGAGAAAAGGCATTACCCCTTTATCGCCTCCTTTGGTGCAACGAACACTTCAAGTGGACGGACGCTGCCATAGCCGGATTGGAAGAAATAAAAGCCATATTGGCAACCAACCCAATCCTGGCCGCGCCAAACATCGGCGAACCAATGCTATTATACATCGCGGCAACTCACCAAGTTGTAAGCGCAGTGCTCTTCATCGAACGAGAAGCGGACGGACATAAATTCCCTCTTCAAAAGTCAGTATATTATGTATCCACTGTCCTCACTCCATGCAAATCACGGTACACACATTATCAAAAGATAGCCTATGCGGTATTCATGGCATCCCGGAAACTGCGACACTACTTTCAAGAGTGTTCGATTACAGTAGCCTCGGAGGTGCCACTCAATGATATTATAAACAACCGCGACGCCACGGGCCGAATTGCCAAATGGGCCATTGAGCTCCTCCTGTTCGACATAACATACAAACCCCGGCGAGCCATTAAATCACAGGTATTGGCCAACTTTGTCGCCGAATGGACGGAAGCCGAACTCCCTAAAGAGTACGGCGCATACTCCAATTGGATTATGCACTTCGGCGGCTCCAAAATGCTGGCTGGACTGGGGGCTGGCGTCGTCCTGACATCCCCAACGGGAGATACAGTTCAATATGTACTGCAGATACTGTACACAGACTCCAACAATGCAGCCGAATACGAAGCCCTGTTACATGGTCTTCGGATGGCAGTTTCCATGGGCATTCAGCGCCTGAAGGTGCGTGGGGATTCGAACCTCGCAATATCCCAAATAAATGGAGACTTTGATGCCAAGGATCCAAAGATGGCGGCCTATCGTAACGTCGTCCTAAAGATGTTAGCTCGGTTCGAGGGGCTCCAATTTCACCATGTGGCTTGGGAAAACAATCAGGCGGCGGATATCCTCGCCCGCATCGGCGCAAAACGCGATGCGGTCCCCCCCCCAACATCATTTTAGAGAGGTTGTTTAAGCCATCCGTGGTATGGGAGGGGGACACCGGCAATATTAGTCCGGGCCCGGCCACAACACTCGATACCGAACACTCTGACATAATCGGAGGCTCTGCCACTGAAATAACACCTTCAGCCCACATAATAATGGCCATCATAGCCCCGTGGATAGAACCATTCCTGCCTACCTAAATAGGCAGGAACTTCCGGAGGACCAAAATGAGGCATGCTGCATAGTGCGGCGATTTAAGGCCTATAGGGTCCATGAGGGAGAATTGTATAAAAAAAGCACTACCGGAGTCCTTCAAAGGTGCATCTCTGAAGAGGAAGGGCGGAACCTTTTGGCAGAAATTCATGCCGGACTCGGTGGCCACCACGCCGCAGCCCGGGCTCTTGTAAGCAAGGCCTTCTGTACAGGATTCTCTTGGCCGACGGCCCGGGCAGATGCACAAGACTTGGTCCAACGCTGCGCCGGTTGCCAGCTTTTTGCAAATCAAAGCCACATGCCACCCACCGCCCTCCAAACAATCCCCATTACATGGCCCTTCGCGGTCTAGGGGCTTGACATGGTTGGACCCCTTAAAGGGGCAACCCACAAGAAAAAATACTTACTGGTCATGGTGGATAAATTCACCAAATGGATAGAAGCCAAACCTGTTAAAACAGCCGAATCCGGACCGGTGATAGACTTCATATCCGGGGTCATACACCGTTATGGAGTCCCCCACAGCATCATAACTGACAACGGCACGAACTTCACAGCCGATGAGG
Organism: Triticum urartu; assembly: GCF_003073215.2. Lineage (NCBI taxonomy): Eukaryota > Viridiplantae > Streptophyta > Magnoliopsida > Poales > Poaceae > Triticum > Triticum urartu. The sequence continues at coordinate 108,860,024 of NC_053024.1, read as the reverse complement.
TAAAACTCTGGTGCAGCAAAATGGGCATCAAGCTCGACTATGCTTCAGTCTATCACCCACAAACCAACAGCCAAGTTGAGCGAGCAAACGGTCTTATAATGAGCGGCATTAAACCCAGATTAGTGCGGTCCTTAACGGAGTCTAACACGCACTGGGTAGAGGAGCTCGACTCCGTACTCTGGGGGCTACGGACCATGCCGAATCGTAGTACCAGATATACACCCTTCTTTATGGTGTACGGCACAGAGGCAGTCTTGCCGGCCTGTGACATAATTCATGACTCACCTCGAGTGCGCATGTATGAAGAAAGAGAAGCTGAGCTCGATCGGCAGGACAGTCTGGACACCCTGGAGGAGGAGCACGACGTGGCAAAAGCCCGTTCCGCATTTTATCAGTAACAGGCTCGCAGATACCAAAGCAGAGAAGTACGGGCCAAAATTTATAACGTTGGCGAACTAGTTCTACGCCTACCGGATAAGAAAAAGAACAAGCTCGACCCAAATGGGAAGGTCCCTTCATTATTGACCAAGTTCTGACCGGTGGAGCATACCGTCTGCGGGATGCATCGACTAATCGACTCGAGCCGAACCCATGGAACGCGGCCAGGCTCCAAAGATTCTATGCCTAGCGCCGGACTCTATGTTCGTCTCCTTCCTCTGTCCATTTTTTGCATATACATTATCTGTCTTGTTTTTCTTTCTTTCTTTCTTTTATTCTTTCTCTAGGCCTTCAAGGGCCAACTTGTGCCTCGCTTGCACATTATAGATGTGCTAGCCGCGCTCATCATACCTGGGGGCTTCTTTCACAGAAGCTTAATTATTTATCTGGTCCTCATGCCCCGCACATGTGTTATACTTCCGCATGTACCTTTTTTCGCCATTATATGCATCGATATGACTTAAGTTTTGGCCAAGCTGGGTTGCCTGGCTCTTGTATTTATGCCCTACGTTCCCGTTAATTCGGCTAGGGCATAAGGGGAGCACCTCTGCGATTGTTACTGTCGGGTCAGCCAGATGTGTACCTCAGACTAGGTGAAGCCGAAAGCTAGCGTTCTTAAGGGAATATTCGGTCGGTGAACAAAAGATGATTTTTATTTATTTTCCATATGTGCCCCTAGATATTTTTTCCTGTGTTTCCTATCGTAGTCTGGACATGCACTTTATGGCGTGCATACCCAGGGAAAGGAACCCTTAATGGAACTATTCTCCCTGGAAGATGTTTCTTACTACCCATGTAATATAACATAACTAGTTCAGCACTTGTCTGTTCAAGCACTAATGACCCCTACGCCTGGTCTCCACGCATACCCCGGTTCTTATATAACTGAGTGGGTATTCGGATACACTCCGGACTATTGGGTCCCGAGGTTGAAGCGAAAAGGTCTGCCATCACAAATGATCTACAATCCGGCTAGAAGGCATTATACATGTCACTTTAATTACATAGTCATGCAGACTGACTAAATTCCTCTTCTATACCATCCAACAGGCGGTCTAGCCTACAATCCTGTTGGGAATACTTTGCGGCTAATTCTACTTGCCCATAAACTAAGCTAACGGGAATCTCTTTTCTGTCGGGCCCCACAGGTCCGACCTCGACCATGTGATTTGGGTCGGCCTTGGTATACCGCGTCTTCACCATGGCCCAGGCTTCCCTGGCACCTTGACGGCAGGCCGATATCCTCCATAATTGGAAGCGCCGCCGTGCTCCCTTGAGCTTCTCTGCAAGCTCTGCAACGTCTTCTGGCAAGGAGACGGATGGCCATAAGGCCTGGGCAACACCTTGCATCACCTGCCGAACATGTTCGTGCAGTTGTGAGAGCTCGGATAGAAGATCACCCGCAGACCTAGGCATTTCCTTCGTGGGACGACCCGTCAGCATACCTACAGACATAACGCTGTTAGTCGGCTTCTTCAACAAACTCCTTCAAAAGGATTCGTTCAAGCACTTAGTGAAAATGCCGCATCGAAGCCGCTTATTCTCCTTCTCAGAGTCTGCAAGCTGGCCTCGAACGTCTTTTAGTTCCACGCTCAGCTTGGTATTGGCGTCTTGGAGATTGTTTTTCTCCCACCTGACCTCAGTCAGCACGCATTCGCCAGCCTGTAGCTATCGCACGACATGCTGGTCCTCCGGATTTTCTCCGGATTCATCTGCATCATCTATTGTTAGATCTGCAGCCACGCCGCACACTATATGGTAACCATCATTCTTTAAAGTAAATGTTACCAGCGGGGGACTTTTTCGGTTCCTTCAATGCGGCAACAGCGGCCCGCAGTTGGGTCTTGCATTCCTCCAGCTCCTGTGACAGCCGAGTATTCTTCTCTGTAAGAACCTGCACAATAAAGATGATCCTTAAATCAGTTCTGCTAACTGTTTCAAGTCTCAGGGGCTACTGATACATATAATCGTCAGATTTACTTACCCGTACATCCTTTACATACTGATCTGTGGCTCTGGCTAGACCATCTTGAGTAGCACGGAGGTACGCCTCTCCATAATTGAAGGCACCAAATGCCTCTGGTGAGAAACAAGCGTCGCAGAGTACGGCCCGGCAGCGCCTATGATTCATGGCGCTTTCCACTTCTGAATTTGTGGAGGATAATCTATCTGCATCCTCTGTAGGAGGATTATCCTGCGCCCTCCCCATATCGGCTTCTGCCTCTCTGTCCGGTCCTGGCGCCCGACTGGTGGAAGCGTGATTAGCAACATCGCCGGACATATTCCGGTGAGCGTTTTTTCTGTTAAAGAAACACGGGCGTCATTAGATTTTGAGAAAGACAACAACCACGGAGCGGGGTTTCTGTTATACCTTTGCGCCGGCATCTCCGTCCTGACCGCCTTCCTTTTGGGCCTGCCCGGCCTAGGTGCCTCTTGTTGGCGAGTTGCTGCGGGTTCGGCAGGGCGTCCCGAATGTCGTCCCTGTAAAAACGCCATATGTATATGGTAGGTGAAGTGTCTAAAAGGGGATCCTAGTTTTTGGAGTTGGGATTTTTGGTTTTTCTTACATGCGATGCAGGAAGCAGTCCGGGATAGTTGGCCGTAATGGCCACCATGGCATCGTCGCAGCTTAGCTGATAGAATTGCCGGTCTATCAGCTCCACGAATATGACCGGATCTTCTTCGAGTCCGGAGTCGAGGGCCCGGTCAGGGTCCTCCGGTTGTGGAGAGGGGCTACTGACCTCCTTTATGGCTTTTCACAGTTCCTGCCGCAAAATGGCAAGGTGAATACTTACGACAAAGAATGCGGGAAGAATGGGAGTAAGGGGATATAACTTACCCATCTTGTAGGATTGTACATGGAGAATCCATCCCGTGGCTTGATGCGGATGAACTCCTCTTCCTGTCCCTTGAACAATTCGGACAGAATTTTTGCTAAAGCGGCAGCATTGTCCGGACCCTTACGCCCGCAGCGGGTGGCATCATCCGCCCCGTTAAAACACCATAAGGGGTGCCCACAATATTGAAGTGGTTGCACTCACCGCATTATGCAAATCGACATAACTTCAATTACCGTCAATCCTGATTGAGCCAGTGCTTTAATCCGGTTCATCAGGTAAAGGACTTCTCCATTGTCTTCCTCCTGGGGGCTCCATGGGCACCAACTTCGGCGTTTCTTCAGAGGAGCATTGCTGAATTCAGGAAGACCCCACCGAACAGGGTCCAGAAGGGGAACGTCCTCCATATAAAACCATTCCGAAGGCCAGTCTTCGGACGACTTCTTCAGGGTACTAGACAGGTATCTAGTTCCGGCGATGCGCCATATTTCGGCTCCGCCCACTTGATAAAGTGGCCCCCTCTGTGTGCGAGGGACGAGGCAAAATAGCCTTTTCCATAGCTCGAAATGAGCCTCGCAGCCCAGGAACAACTCGCAGAGATCGACATAGCCGGCGATGTGTAGAATGGAGGCAGGGGTGAAATTGTGCAATTGGAGGCCGTAGAACTCCAGGAGCCCGTGGAGGAACGGATGAATTGGAAATCCGAGTCCCCTTAATAAATAAGGAACAAGGCAGACCCGCTCCCCCGTAGAGGGACTGGGAAAGCTCTCCGCTTGCTCCCCGCCATTGTAGGTGGCAAGCCCGGCTCGAATGGGCACCATGTATGCAGGAGGGAGAAATCCCTTAGTCTGCAGTTCGATTAATCGACTATGTGGGACTGAACACCTCTCCCAATCACCGGGCTTAGGGCTACGGGGGCGGGAGGAGGAGCTATGGAGGTCGGCCATGCTGGAATGGATCTTTTTGAAGCGCGCTCTGATGGATTCTCACTGGGGGAGGATGGTATGGATCGGATCTGAGAATCCCCATCCTTTTAATAGACAATTTATTTATCTGGCTAGGGGGGCAAATGTAAAAATTCCATGGCGCCTCGTATTCATTCGATGCATGGGAGATAGCCCTTATTGGGCGCAGAAGCCAAGAGGTGCAAACATTTGTGGGACCGGACACTGCTTTACAAACGTTCGAAATATGGAGAAGAACTCGCCTTGCAATGCCGAAGACAACACTGCGCGCCGGGCTCATCGTCATTGAAGCCTGGTTCGGGGGCTACTGAGGGAGTCCTGGATTAGGGGGTATCCGGACAGCCGGATTATATCCTTTGGCCGGACTGTTGGACTATGAAGATACAAAATTGAAGACTTCGTCTTGGGTCCGGATGGGACTCTACTTGGCGTAGAAGGCAAGCTAGTCAATACGGATATGTATATCTCCTCTTTTGTAACCGACCTTGTGTAACCCTAGCCCCCTCTAGTGTCTATATAAACCGGAGGGTTTTAGTCCATAGGACAACATACAATCATACCATAGGCTAGCTTCTAGGGTTTAGCCTCTCTGATCTTGTGGTAGATCAACTGTTGTAATACTCATATCATCAAGAATAAATCAAGAAGGACATAGGGTTTTACCTCCATCAAGAGGGCCCGAACTTGGGTAAAACATCGTGTCCCCTACCTCCTATTACCAGCCGCCTTAGACGCAAACTTCGGGACCCCCTACCCGAGATCCGCCGGTTTTGACACCGACAGTGTCTTTTAAATTACTCACAAGCGAAGATGGGAGGAGATCGGGGTAATCGACGATGATGGGTACTTCCGTACCATCGTAACTCGTTTGATATAATACTCCATCCTCAAGCTCCACAAATATGTTCGGATCTTCTTCGAATTCGGGGTCAAGGTCCCGGTTGTGACCCTCTGGCTGGGGAGCGGGGCTATGGATCCCCTCGATAGCCTTCCATCGTTCCTGTAGTGAGTGGATAGGTTACTGTCCATCGAAAATGATTCAGGGAGAGGAGCACAATGGTGGGATTGGAGCTTACCCAGCTAGGAGGATTATACATGCAAAATCCATCTCGACATTGGAGACGAGTGAACTCCTCCTTCTCCCCTTTGTATAGTTCGGCCAATATTTTGACCAAAGCGGCGGGGGTTTTTGGACCCTTCCTACCGCAGTGTGAGGCGTCATCTTCCCCATTATAGTGCCACATAGGAAGCCCTCTGTATTGGAGTGGTTGGACCCCCCACACTATGGAGATCACCATTACCTCGATTATTGACAATCCGGACTGGGCGAGCATCTTAATCTTGCCCATCAACTGACCGACTTCTGCACTATCCTCCTCCTTGAGGCTCCAAGGACGCTGGCTATGGCTTTTCTTCAATGGAGCGCTTGAAAATTCAGGGAGGCCCATTCGGACTAGGTCAGGAAGAGCGACGTCGTCAATGTAGAACCATTCAGAAGGCCACTCTTCAGAAGCCTTCTTCGGCGTGCCCGACAGGTATCTAGTCCCGGCGATATGCCACACTTCGGCTCCTCCCACTTCGAATATTGACCCCCCTTGATTACGAGGGACGAGGCAGAACAATTTTCTCCATAACTCAAAATGGGCCTCGCAGCCTAGGAATAGCTCGCATAGAGCAACATAACCCGTGATGTGCAGGATGGAGGCAGGAGTGAAACTGTGCAGTTGGAGGCCATAATACTCCAGAAGTCCTCGGAGGAAGGGATGGATTGGAAATATGACGCCTCTTAGCACGAAGGGAACGAAGCATACTCGTTCCCCTTGGACGAATTGGGGAAGTTCTCCACCTGAACCCCGCCATTGAAGGACGTCAGCCCTGCTCTTATGGGGACTAGATCCATGGGAGGAAGAAAGCCCTATTTTTGCAGCTTCGACAGCTGACTGTGAGATACAGAGCATCTCTCCCCGTGACCCTTTTCGTATCCACGGGGACGAGAGGAAGAGCTGGGAGCATTAGCCATGTTGGGGTGGTTCTGCTTAGCAGGCTCTGAGGATTTTTTCGCGGGTTGTGGAATGGATCTGAGATCTATTCTCTTTAAATAGGCACCTCTCTTGTACGGTCAGGGTGGTATGTGCAAAAATACCCCGACGTCTAGTATTCACTCGCCACGTGGAAACTGAAGTCAGGAAGTCGTGGAAGTCGAGGGGTACAACATTAAATAGAAAGGCGAATACATCACTTTGAAGCCATTGAAGGAGGAACCCGCCTTGCAATGCTGAAGACTATCTGCGCGCCGGACACCTCGTCATTGAAGTATGGTTCAGGGGCTACTGGGGAAGTCCTGGACTAAGGGTTCCTCGGGCGTCCGACCTATTGGACATAGGCCGGATTGATGGGCTGTGAAGATACAAAGACCGAAGACTCTACCCATGTCCGGATGAGACTCTCCTTGGCGTGGAAGGCAAGCTTGGCATCCAAAATATGAAGATTCCTTAACCGACCTTATGTAACCCTAGATCCCTCCGGTGTCTAAATAAACCGGAGGGCTAGGTCTGTAGACAAATATCCTCATAATCATAGTCAGACTGGCTAGACTTTTAGGGTTTAGCCATTACGATCTCGTGGTAGATCAACTCTTGTAATACTCATATTCATCAAGATCAATCAAGCAGGAAGTAGGCTATTACCTCCATAGAGAGGGCCCAAACCTGGGTTAACATTGTGTCCCCTGTCTCCTGTTACCATCGACCTTAGACGCACAGTTCGGGACCCCCTACCCGAGATCCGCTGGTTTTGACACCGACAATGTGCATTACCGAGAGGGCCCAGAGATACCTCTTCGACAATTGGAGTGACAAATCCTAATCTCGATCTATGCCAACTCAACAAACACCATCAAAGACACCTGTATAGCATATTTATAATCACCCAGTTACATTGTGATGTTTGATAGCACACTAAGTGTTCCTCTGGTATTCGGGAGTTGCATAATCTCATAGTGATAGGAACATTTATAAGTCATGAAGAAAGCAATAGAAATAAACTAAACGATCATAGTGCTATGCTAACGTATGGGTCTTGTCCATCACATCATTCTCTAATGATGTGATCCCATTCATCAAATGACAACACATGTCTATGGCTAGGAAACTTAACCATCTTTGATTAACGAGCTAGTCAAGTAGAGGTATATTAGGGACACTTTGTTTGTCTATGTATTCACACATGTACTAAGTTTCCGGTTAATACAATTCTAGCATTAATAATAAGCATTTATCATGATATAAGGAAATATAGATAACAACTTTATTATTGCCTCTAGGGCATATTTCCTTCAATAGTGTTATATGAGTTATATGATTTGGTGAACGAATGTTGTTCAGAGTCCCGGATGAGATCACATACATGACGAGGAGTCTCGAGACGGTCGATAGGTAAAGATTGATATATAGGACGAAAGTATTTGGACACCGGAAGTGTTTCAGGTAGTACAGAGTACTTATTGGGTCACCGGAAGGTCTTCCGGGCACTCCCCGACAAAGATATGGGCCTTATGGGCCAAGTGAGGGAACACACTAACCCACAAGGGCTGGTGCACCCCCCATAGCTGGCCGGCCCTAGGGAAGAAGGAAAGTGGAGACTAGGTCTCCCCTTTCCTTCCCCTCCTCCTCTTTCCTTCCCCTTGGGGAATACATGGCGAGGGGGTGCAAGGCATGGCAAGGGGCCGGCGGCCATCCCTAGGGCGTGCTTGGCTGCCTCCACCTATATACATATGGGGACGGGCGCCACACAAGGACACAACATTGACTTAGCCGTGTGCGGCGCCCCCCGTCCACCGTTTACTCCCTCGGTCATATTTTCATAGTGCTTAGGCGAAGCCCTGCAGAGATCACATCACCATCACCGCCACCATGCCGCCGTGCTGTCAGAACTCATCTACTACCTTGCCTTATTGCTACATCAGGAAGGTGGAGGATGTCACCGAGCTGAACATGTGCAGAACGTGGAGGTGGTGTGCGCCCGTGCGTTCGGTACTAGATCGGTTGGGGCATGAAGAAAGTTTGACTACATCAACCGCGTTGTGAAACGCTTCCGCTTATGGTCTACGAGTGTATGTAGACATACTATCCCCCTCGTTGCTATGCATCTCCATGGAAAGATCATTGCGCATGCGTAGAATTTTTTTTGTTTTCCATGCAACATTCCCCAACAGCCTCGACGTAGTAGTAGGCATCCTCGGGATAGTAGTAGTACTTGTTGGTGGTAGCCTCTGGCTCTTGGGATCCGTCATCTGATCGTAGCAATCGGGAAACAAGTATCAAAGCAACCCTGAGTTCTCATCCAAAGTACTCGCAAGACTTACATCAGAACAATGCTAAGTATGCACCGGTATCAAAATAATGGGGCTATATCTTTGGACTGAAGCACGGAAATGCCAGAAGAGAAGGGAAAGCCTAGCCTATCAAAGACTAGCATCTTGAAGCATCTTGCAACATTAGAAGAGTGTAGATTAGCATAATATAAGTAGTAGCAAGTTGTATTAAACACGCCCAGAGATCCTTCCTCGACTCCCTGTGAGGAAACAATTCTAGAGCAACCATATCCATTTTATGCCTTAGTATCCAGTTCTAGTTGTATCGATTGGGATACAACTTCGAGCGTATATTATCATGGACATGGCTATTCGATAAATTAAACTTTCCTGCAGGGGTGCACAAACTTACCAGACACACTCGGTTAACTCCGGCTGAACACACTTTCCTGGGTCATGCCCGGCCTCGGCCGATCGACACACCTTAGTCCTACCTAGGCTCAACAGAGAGGCCAGCATGCCGATATTCACCCTAAGCGCAGGGGTCCAAGTCCCATCTCCCTTTGCACTCCTGCATGTTGTTTGGACGGTCGGGATCAGTCATGGGAACCTCCTTATGCAAGGCAGGTGCTTACGCGGGCCACCCGGGCGCGTGTCGCTCAATCGCTGATGTCCAAAGAGCTTTCGGCTGATACATATGACGTAGAGTGCCCATACTTATTCCTGCGTGGTGGTTAGTGCGACAAGGCCAGAGGCCTACTAGGATCACATATCCAAACCTTTAGTGTCTTGGGAGCGCGCGGTAACATCAATGATCCACGATATGTGGTCCCGTCGCCCTGTCTCACGGACTTATGGCAAGGGCTAAGAATGCCCGACTGTGCCGCGTAGTTATCGCGCGTGTACCCTCCAGGTCAACCCGACTTCAACGTAACTATGTGTCCACAACACCAAAGGGGAATAGGAGGAATTACCCTCGATGGTTCCACTTGATGTAACCGTCAAGGTGAAGTAGGAGGAATCACCTCCAGGTTCACACTTGAGGTGTTGCAGGACAGAGTCGTGTCGGGAGTGGTGAAGGAGGAATCACCCTCGATAGACCACGACCAATGAACTAAACTACAAAGATCTCATCAGAGGTGTTATACGAGGTATCACCGTCGGCACTTGATAGTAACTATGTAGTGTGGTACAACTAAGGGGGTGTGATGTGCTGTGTCGGGCCCTGGATGTCGATCACGTTGATCGAGTCACTGAACATAAAGCGGGGCCAATAGGGACAAGGTGAGGGGGTCACTGATGGATCACTAACCAACCTATACTAAGTAGTTTAGGATAAGCAGGTAAGGTACAAAGCAGGTTACAAAATTAGGCTATGCAACAAAATAGGATCATACAAAAGCAGTAGCAATTATAATACAAACATAAGAGAGAAGGGAATGGGCGATATTGGAATGATCAAGGTGGTTTGCTTGCCTGGAAGCTTTGCTAAGAGTGTCTGAGCGTCAGGGGTGTAGTCGTAGTCGGCAGCGGCGGCAGTCTCCGTGTCTACCGGAGAGAAGAAGGAGAAGGAACAATAAATAGAATGGAAACAGATGCATCACTATGCGTGACATGGCAATATGCAGTGCTAGGGGTGATCTAACGCAGTACTACATGTTGCCGACGGAGAAGGAAAACACCTGGGAATATTTTCCCAGCATTAGGCATTTTCTGAACAGATGAAAGAGAGGGATGGTTCCATGTTCATCATCCTAGAGGCATGTGACAGATGAATGGATTGCATATTCAGATTCATTGTATTTTTTGAGAAACTTGCATATATAAATTATTTTCATCCAAGTTACGGATTATTTTATATTAATTTTCAAAGTTTTAAACATTTCTGAAATTATTATTAATTAAATTAATTAAAAATTTGAATTATCACGTCATCATGACATCAGCAGTCAACCAGCCAGTTGAGTGGTCAAACTGACGGTTGGGACCCACCTGTCATTGACAGCGGGGGTTAACAGCATTTAAAACTAATCTAAATTAGCTAATTAATCCACTGAGCCCACATGTCAGTGTGTAATTAGGTTAAACTAATTAATTTAATTAATTACCAGGGGGTAGGTGATGTCTACTACACAACCCTCTTCTTGCAGACGTTGTTGGGCCTCCAAGTGCAGAGGTCTGTGGGACAGTAGCAAATTTCCCTCAAGTGGATGACCTAAGGTTTATCAATCCATAGGAGGCGTAGGATGAAGATGGTCTCTCTCAAGCAACCCTGCAACCAAATAACAAAGAGTCTCTTGTGTCCCCAACACACCCAATACAATGGTAAATTGTATAGGTGCACTAGTTCGGCGAAGAGATGGTGATACAAGTGGTATATGAATGGTAGATAATAGTTTTTGTAATCTGAAAATACAAAAACAGCAAGGTAACAAATGATAAAAGTGAGCGTAAACGGTATTGCAATGATAGGAAACAAGGCCTAGGGTTCATACTTTCACTAGTGCAAGTCCTCTCAACAATAATAACATAATTGGATCACATACCTCAACATGCAACAAAGAGTCACTCCAAAGTCACTAATAGCGGAGAACAAACGAAGAGATTATGGTAGGGTACGAAACCACCTCAAAGTTACTCTTTCCAATCAATCCGTTGGGCTATTCCTATAAGTGTCACAAACAGCCCTAAAGTTCGTACTAGAATAACACCTTAAGACACAAATCAATCAAAACCCTAATGTCACCTAGATCCTCCAATGTCACCTCATGTATCCGTGGGCATGATTATACGATATGCATCACACAATCTCAGATTCATCTATTCAACCAACAGATAGAACCTCAAAGAGTGCCCCAAAGTTCCTACCGGAGAATCACGACGAAAACATGTGCCAGCCCCTATGCATAGGTTCATGGGCGGAACCCGCAAGTTGATCACCAAAACATACATCAAGTGAATCACATGATATCCCATTGTCACCACAGATACACACGGAAGACATACATCAAGTGTTCTCAAATATTTAAAGACTCAATCCGATAAGATAACTTCAAAGGGAAAACTCAATCCATTACAAGAGAGTAGAGGGGGGAGAAAACATCATAAGATCCAACTATAATAGCAAAGCTCGCGATAAATCAAGATCGTGCCATATCAAGAACACGAGAGAGAGATCAACCACATAGCTACTGGTACATACCCTCAGCCCCGAGAGAGAACTACTCCCTCCTCGTCATGGAGAGCACCGGGATGATGAAGATGGCCACCGGAGAGGGATTCCCCCTCCGGCAGGGTGCCGGAATGGGTCTAGATTGGCTTTCGGTGGCTACGGAGGCTTCTGTTGGCGGAACTCCTGATCTATTGTCTATTCTAGAAGTTTTAGGCTACGTGAGTATATATGGGTGCAGGAAGTACGCCGGTGGAGATTCGGGGGCCCCACGAGGCAGGGGGCGCGCCCTAGGGGGGCGCCCCCTACCCTCGTGAGCACCTCCCTTGGCTCCTGACGTGGGGTCCAAGTCCATCCAGTAGCTTTCCTTCCAAAAATAACTTCTCCAGTTGATTTCGTTCCGTTTCGACTCCGTTTGATATTCCTTTTCTTCGAAACACTGAAATGGGCAAAAAAAACAACAATTCTGGGCTGGGCCTCTGGTTAATAGGTTAGTCCCCAAAATAATATAAAAGTGGATAATAAAGCCCAATATTGCACAAAACAGTAGATAACATAGCATGGAGCAATCAAAAATTATAGATACGTTGGAGACGTATCAAGCATCCCCAAACTTAATTCCTACTCGTCCTCGAGTAGGTAAATGATAAAAACAGAATTTTTGATGCGGAGTGCTACTTGGCATAATTTCAATGTAATTCTTATTAATTGTGGCATGAATATTTAGATCCGAAAGATTCAAGACAAAAGTTCATATTGACATAAAAATGATAATACTTCAAGCATACTAACTAAGCAAATATGTCTTCTCAAAATAACATGGCCAAAGAAAGTTCATCCCTACAAAATCATATAGTTTAGTCATGCTCCATTTTCGTCACACAAGAATGATCTCATCATGCACAACCCCGATGACAAGCCAAGCAATTGTTTCATACTTTAGTAATCTCAAACCTATAAACTTTCACGCAATACATGAGCGGGAGCCATGGATATAGCACTATGAGTGGAATAGAATAATGAGGGGGTTCTGTGAAGAAGACAAAAAGGAGAAAGTCTCACATCAACGAGGCTAATCAATGAGCTATGGAGATGCCCATCAATTGATGTTAATGTAAGGAGTAGGGATTGCCATGCAACGGATGCACTAGAGCTATAAATGTATAAAAGCTCAACAAAAGAAACTAAGTGGGTGTGCATCCAACTTGCTTGCTCACGAAGACCTAGGGAACTTGAGGAGGCCCATTGCTGGAATATACAAGCCAAGTTCTATAATGAAAATTTCCTACTAGTATATGAAAGTGACAAAACAAGACACTCTCTATCATGAAGATCATGGTGCTACTTTGAAGCACAAGTGTGGCAAAGGATAGTAGCATTGTCCCTTCTCTCTTTTTCTCTCTTTTTCATTTTTTGGGCCTTCTTTTTTTTATGGCCTTTCTCTTTTTTTGGGCCTTCTCTTTTTTATGGCCTTTCTCTTTTTTTTATTCCTCACTTGGGACAATGCTCTAGAAAATGATGATCATCACACTTCTATTTATTTACAACTCAATGATTACAACTCGATACTAGAACAAGGTATGACTCTATATGAATGCCTCCGGCGGTGTACCGGGATATGCAATGAATCAAGAGTGACATGTATGAAAGAATTATGAATGGTGGCTTTGCCACAAATACTATGTCAACTACATGATCATGCTAAGCAATATGACAATGATGAATGTGTCATGATAAACGAAATGGTGGAAAGTTGCATGGCAATATATCTCGGAATGACTATGGAAATGCCATAATAGGTAGGTATGGTGGCTGTTTTGAGGAAGATATAAGGAGTTTTATGTGTGACAGAGCGTATCATATCACGGGGTTTGGATGCATCGGCGAAGTTTGCACCAACTCTCAATGTGAGAAAGGGCAATTCATGGTACCGAAGAGGCTAGCAAGGATGGAAAGGTGAGAGTGCGTATAATCCATGGACTCAACATTAGTCATAAAGAACTCACATACTTATTGCAAAAATCTACAGGTCATCAAAAACCTCGGCACTACGCGCATGCTCCTAGGGGGATAGATTGGTAGGAAAAGACCATTGCTCGTCCCCGACCGCCACTCATAAGGAAGACAATCTTATAACACCTCATGTTTCAAATTTGTTACACAACGTTTACCATACGTGCATGCTACGGGACTTGCAAACTTCAACACAAGTATTTCTCAAATTCACAACTACTCAACTAGCACGACTTTGATATTATTACCTCCATATCACAAAACAATCATCAAGCATCAAACTTCTCTTAGTATTCAACACACTCATAAGAAAGTTTTACTAATCTTGAATACCTAGCATATTAAGATTTTAAGAAAATTACCATGCTATTAAGACTCTCAAAATAATATAAGTGAAGCATGAGAGTTCATCTATTTCTTGCCACCATGCTCTAAAAGATATAAGTGAAGCACTAGAGCAAATGACAAACTACTCCGAAAGATATAAGTGAAGATCAATGAGTAGTCGAATAATTATGCAACTATGTGTAGACTCTATAACATTTAATAATTCTATATCTTGATACTTTATTAAAACATCAAGCAAAACAAAATAAAATGGCATTCTAAGAATAGCAAACATCATGTGAAGAAGCAAAAACTTAGGATCAACCGAAACTAACCGATAGTTGTTGAAGAAGAAAGGTGGGATGCCAACCGGGGCATCCCCAAGCTTAGATGCTCGAGACTTATTGAAATATTATCTTGGGATGTCTTGGACATCCCCAATCTCGAGCTTTTGTGTCTCCTTAATTCCTCTCATATCACGGTCTCCCTAAATCTCAAAAGCTTCATCCACAGAAAACTCAACAAGGACTCGTGAGATAAGTTAGCATAAACCATTGCAAAAACCTTATCATACTCTACTATAGCAAATCACTAAAATTATTATTCAACATTGCATACTAAATGACTCTGCATATTTAATAGTCCTATCCTCAAATAGAATCATTAAATAAGCAAACATATGCAAAGAATGCAAACATAACAGCAATCTGCCTAAACAGGACAGTCTGTAAAGAATGCAGCAACATCCATACTTCCCTAGCTCCAAAAATTATGAAAGAAAATTCCCACTATATTAAATTTATCAGAGCTTAATATGCAAAAGGTTTCAACATTTTATCACATTCTGAATTTTCTAGGGAATTATTGCAACAGCGGTGAACTTTCTGTTTTCAAACAGCAACATGAAGACTTGTAAAATAGGCAAAGTAAAGGCTATCAATGCCACTTTTATTGAAATAAAAGATGAAAAACAATGTTCTAAATAACAGAAAGCAAATCCTAACAAAATAAATTTACACTCCAAGCAAAACATATATCATGTGGTAAATAAAAATATAGCTCCAAGTAAAGTTACCGATGAACGAAGACGAAAGAGGGGATGCCTTCCGGGGCATCCCCAAGCTTAGGATTTTGGTTGTCCTTGAATATTACCTTGGGGAGGCTTGGGCGTGCCCAAGCTTAGGCTCTTGCCACTCCTTATTCCATAGTCCATCGAATCTTTACCCAAAACTAGAAAATTTCACAACACAAAACTTAAAGTAGAAAACTCGTAAGCTCTGTTAGCGAAAGAAAACAAAAGACCACTTCAAGTTACTGTAATGAACTCATTCTTTATTTATATTGGTGTTAAACCTACTGTATTCTAACTTCTCTATGGTTTATAAACTATTTTACTAGCCATAGATTCATCAAAATAAGCAAACAACACACAAAAAAAGAATCTGTCAAAAACAGAATAGTCTGTAGTAATCTGTAACTAACGCAAACTTCTGGAACCTAAAAAATTCTAAAATGAATTTCTGGACCTGAGTAATTTATCTATTAATCATCTAAAACAAGAATTAACTAAATAGAACTCTCCAAAAAATGGCAGCAATTCTCGTGAACGCTAAAGTTTTGGTTTTTTACAGCATGATCAACAAGACTTTCCCAAAGTTTTCCCAAAGGTTCTACTTGGCACAAACACTAATTAAAAGCATAAAACCACATCTAAGCAGAGGCTATATGAATTATTTATTACTAAACAGGAGCAAAAAGCAAGGAACAAGAATAATATTAGGTTGCCTCCCAACAAGCGCTATCGTTTAACACCCCTAGCTAGGCATGATGATTTCAATGATGCTCACATAAAGGATAAGAATTGTAACATAAAGAGAGCATCATGAAGAATATGACTAGCACATTTAAGTCTAACCCACTTCCTATGCATAGGGATTTTGTGAGAAAACAACTTGTGGGAACAAGAATCAACTTGCATAGGAAGGTAAAGCAAACATAACTTCAAAACTTTAAGCACATAGAGAGGAAACTTGATATTATTGCAATTCCTACAAGCATATATTCCTCCCTCATAATAATTTTCAGTAGCATCATGAATGAACTCAACAATATAACCAGCACATAAAGCATTCTTTTCATGATCTACAAGCATAGAAAATTTACTACTCTCCACATAAGCAAATTTCTTCTCATGAATAATAGTGGGAGCAAACTCAACAAAATAACTATCATGTGATTGAAAATTAAGATCAAGATGACAAGTTTCATGGTTATCATTGTTCTTTAAAGCATACGTGTCATCACAATAATCATCATATATAGGAGGCATACTTTCATCATAATAAATTTGCTCATCAAAACTTGGGGGACAAAAAATATCATCTTCATCAAACATAGCTTCCCCAAGCTTATGGCTTTGCATATCATTAGCATCATGGATATTCAAGGAATTCATACTAACAACATTGCAATCATGCTCATCATGCAAATATTTAGTGCCAAACATTCTAATACATTCTTGTTCTAACACTTTGGCACAATTTTCCTTTCCATCATACTCACGAAAGATATTAAAAAGAAGAAGCGTATGAAACAAACTCAATTCCATTTTTTTGTAGTTTTGTTTTATAAACTAAACTAGTGGTAAAACAAGAAACTAAAAGACTCAATTGCAAGATCTAAAGATATACCTTGAAGCACTAACCTCCCTGGCAACGGCGCCAGAAAAGAGCTTGATGTCTACTACACAACCTTCTTCTTGTAGACGTTGGTGGGCCTCCAAGTGCAGAGGTTTGTAGGACAGTAGCAAATTTCCCTCAAGTGGATGACCTAAGGTTTATCAATCCGTAGGAGGCGTAGGATGAAGATGGTCTCTCTCAAGCAACCCTGCAACCAAATAACAAAGAGTCTCTTGTGTCCCCAACACACCCAATACAATGGTAAATTGTATAGGTGCACTAGTTCGGCGAAGAGACGGTGATACAAGTGGTATATGGATGGTAGATAATAGTTTTTGTAATCTGAAAATATAAAACAACAAGGTAACGAATGATAAAAGTGAGTGTAAACGGTATTGCAATGATAGGAAACAAGGCCTAGGGTTCATACTTTCACTAGTGCAAGTCCTCTCAACAATAATAACATAATTGGATCACATAACTATCCCTCAACATGCAACAAAGAGTCACTCCAAAATCAACTGGAGAACAAACGAAGAGATTATGGTAGGGTACGAAACCACCTCAAAGTTATTCTTTCCAGTCAATCCATTGGGCTATTCCTATAAGTGTCACAAACAGCCCTAGAGTTCGTACTAGAATAACACCTTAAGACACAAATCAATCAAAACCCTAATGTCACCTAGATACTCCAATGTCACCTCAAGTATCCGTGGGAATGATTATACGATATGCATCACACAATCTCAGATTCATCTATTCAACCAACACATAGAACCTCAAAGAGTGCCCCAAAGTTCCTACTGGAGAATCACGACGAAAACGTGTGCCAACCCCTATGCATAGGTTCATGGGCGGAACCCGCAAGTTGATCACCAAAACATACATCAAGTGAATCACGTGATATCCCATTGTCACCACAGATACGCACGGCAAGACATACATGAAGTGTTCTCAAATCTTTAAAGGCTCAATCCGATAAGATAACTTCAAAGGGGAAACTCAATCCATTACAAGAGAGTAGAGGGGGGAGAAAACATCATAAGATCCAACTATAATAGCAAAGCTCGCGATACATCAAGATCGTGCCAAATCAAGAACACGAGAGAGAGAGATCAAACACATAGCTACTGGTACATAGCCTCAGCCCCGAGGGAGAACTACTCCCTCCTCGTCATGGAGAGCACCGACATGATGAAGATGGCCACCGGAGAGGGATTCCCCCTCCGGCTGGGTGCCGGAACGGGTCTAGATTGGCTTTCAGTGGATACGGAGGCTTCTGGCGGTGGAACTCCCGATCTATTGTCTGTTCTGGAAGTTTTAGGGTATGTGAGTATATATGGGTGCAGGAAGTACGTCGGTGGAGCTTTGGGGGCCCCACGAGGCAGGGGGCGCGCCCTAGGGGGGTGCCCCTACCCTCGTGAGCACCTCCCTTGGCTCCTGACGTGGGGTCCAAGTCCATCTGGTAGCTTTCCTTCCAAAAATAACTTCTCTAGTTGATTTCGTTCCGTTTTGACTCCGTTTGATATTCCTTTTCTTCGAAACACTGAAATAGGCAAAAAAACAGCAATTCTAGGCTGGGCCTCCGGTTAATAGGTTAGTCCCAAAAATAATATAAAAGTGGATAATAAAGCCCAATATTGCCCGAAACAGTAGATAACATAGCATGGAGCAACCAAAAATTATAGATACATTGGAGACGTATCAGTGGGCCCCATATGTCAGTTGTAGGGACCAGCCTAGTCAGTTGTGTTGACCGGGTCAACACTATCAAAGGGGCTCAGTGGCCCCCCTAGGCCCACCAGGCAGTGACCCTAGGGGTGGACCCGGCCGGCCACGTCGGCAGGGCACCGGAGAGGGGCTCCAGAGAGCCCAAAGCACGATACAAGGCGCGGGCTTGCAGTGGGTTTTCGCTGGGGGGTCTCCGTGAAGGAAATATGGCCTAGAGGCAATAATAAAGTTGTTATTTTTATTTCCTTATATCATGATAAATGTTTATTATTCATGCTAGAATTTTATTAACCGGAAACTTAGTACATGTGTGAATACATAGACAAACGGAGTGTCCCTAGTATGCCTCTACTTGACTAGCTCGTTAATCAAAGATGGTTAAGTTTCCTAGCCATAGACATGTGTTGTCATTTGATGAATGGTATCACATCATTAGAGAATGATGTGATGGACAAGACCCCGTTAGCTTAGCATAATGATGTTTAGTTTTTCTGCTATTGCTTTCTTCCTGACTTATACATGTTCCTATGACTATGAGATTATGCAACTCCCGAATACCGGAGGAACACCTTGTGTGCTATCAAACATCACAACATAACTGGGTGATTATAAAGATGCTCTATAGGTGTGTCTGATGGTGTTTGTTGAGTTGGCATAGATCGAGATTAGGATTTGTCACTCAGTGTATCGGAGAGGTATCTCTGGGCCCTCTCGGCAATGCATATCACTATGAGCCTTGCAAGCGATGTGACAAATGAGATAATCACGGTATGATGCATTACATAATGAGTAAAGAGACTTGCCGGTGATAAGATTGAACTAGGTATGATGATACCGACAATCGAATCTCGGGCAAGTAACATACCAATACAAAGGGAACAATGTATGTTGTTATGCAGTTTGACCGATAAAGATCTTCATAGACTGTAGGAACCAATATGAGCATCCAGATTCCGCTATTGGTTATTGACCGGAGATGTGTCTCAGTCATGTCTACATAGTTCTCGAACCCGTAGGGTCCGCACGCTTAACATTCGATGACGATTTGTATTATGAGTTTATGTGATTTGATGACCGAAGGTTGTTTGGAATCCTGAATGAGATCACGGACATGGCGAGGAGTCTCGAAATGGTCGAGACGTAAAGATTCATATATTGTAAGGTTATATTCGGACATCGGAATGCCTCGGGTCGTTTCGGATGAGTTTCGAAGTACCGGGGGTTACTGGACCCCCCCCCCCTGGGAAGTTATTGGGCCTCATGGGCCTAAAGGCGGAAGAGAAGAGGCAGGCCAAGGAGTGGCACCCCCCACCCTAGCCCAACCCGAATTGGACTAGGGCTAAGGGTGCCCCCCTTTCCTTCTCTTCTCCTACTCCTCCCCCCTTTCTCCTTGTGGAAGTAGGAAGGTGGCGAATCCTACTTTGAGTAGGACTCCCCCCTTGGGCGCGCCACCCTTGGTAGGCCTCCTCCTCCCTCCCCCCTTTATATACGTGGGAGGGGGGCACCCCATAGACACACAAGTTGATCTTTTAGCCGGTTGCGGTGCCCCCCTCCACAGTTACACACCTCGGTCATATCATTGTAGTGCTTAGGAGAAGCCCTGCGCCGGTAACTTCATCATCACCGTCACCATGCCGTCATGCTGAGGAAACTCTCCCTCGGCCTCAACTGGATCAAGAGTTCGAGGGACGTCACCGAGCTGAACGTGTGCAGATCACGGAGGTGCCGTGCGTTCGGTACTCAATCGATTGCATCGTGAAGACGTTCGACTACATCAACCGCGTTACTAAACTCTTCCTCTTTCGGTCTACAAGGGTATGTAGACACACTCTCCCCTCTCGTCACTATGCATCTCCTGGATAGATCTTGCGTGATCATAGGTGAAAATTTTGAAATACTGCGTTCCCCAACAGTGGCATCCGAGCCAGATCTATGCGTAGATGTTTTATGCATGAGTAGAACACACAGAGTTGTGGGCAATAATAGTCATACTTCTTACCAGCATGTCATACTTTGATTCGGCAGTATTGTTGGATGAAGCGGCCCAGATCGACATTACATGACCGCGTTCATGAGACTGGTTCTACCGTCGTGCTTCGCACACAGGTGGCTAGTGGGTGTCTGTTTCTCCAGCTTTAGTTGAATCGAGTTTGACTACGCCCGGTCCTTGTTGAAGGTTAAACCAGCACACTTGACGAAAAATCGTTGTGGCTTTGATGCGTAGGTAAGAACGGTTCTTGCTAGAAGCTCGTAGCAGCCATGTAAACTTGCAACAACAAAGTAGAGGACGTCTAACTTGTTTTTGTAGGGCATGTTGTCATGTGATATGGTCAAGACGTGATGATATAAATTGTTGTATGAGATGATCATGTTTTGTAACCGTTATCGGCAACTAGCGGGAGCCATATGGTTGTCGCTTTATTGAATGAAATGCAACCAGCATGTAATTGGTTTACTTTATCACTAAGCAGTAGCGATAGTCGTAGAAGCAATAGTTGGCGAGACGACAACGATGCTATGATGGAGATCAAGGTGTCAAGCCAGTGACGATGGTGATCATGATAGTGCTTTGGAGATGGAGATCAAAGGCACAAGATGATGATGGCCATATCATATCACTTATATTGATTGCATGTGATGTTTATCTTTTATACATCTTATTTTGCTTAGTACGTCGGTAGTATTATAAGATGATCTCTCACTAAATGTCAAGGTATAAGTGTTCTCCCTGATTATGCACCATTTCTACAGTTCGTCATGCCGAGGCACCATGTGATGATTGGGTGTGATAAGCTCTACGTTCACATACAATGGGTGCAAGATAGTTTTGCACAAGCAGAATACTCAGGTTAAACTTGACGAGCCTAGCATATGCAGATATGGCCTCGGAACACTAAGATCAAAAGTTCGAGCGTGAATCATATAGTAGATATGATCAACATAGTGATTTTCACCATTGAAAACTACTCAATCTCACGTGATGATCAAACATGGTTTAGTTGAGATGGATCACGTGATCATTTAGATGAATAAAGGGATGTCTATCTAAGTGGGAGTTCTTAAGTAATATGATTAATTGAACTTTAATTTATTATGAACTTAGTACCTGATAGTATTTTGCATGTTTGTGTTGTTGTAGATAAATGGCTCGTGCTACTGTTCCTTTGAATTTTAATGCGTTCCTAGAGAAAGCTAAGTTGAAAGACGATGGTAGCAACTACACGGACTAGGTCCGTAACTTGAGGATTATCCTCATTGTTGCATAGAAGAATTATGTCCTGGAAGCACCGCTTGGTGCAAAGCCCGCTGCAGGAGCAACTCCAGATGTTATGAACGTCTGGCAGAGCAAAGCTGATGACTACTCGATAGTTCAGTGTGCCATGCTTTACGGCTTAGAATCAGGACTTCAACAACGTTTTGAACATCATGGAGCATATGAGATGCTCCAGGAGTTGAAGTTAATATTTCCAGGAAATGCCCGGATTGAGAGATATGAAGTATCCAACAAGTTCTATAGCTGCAAGATGGAGGAGAATAGTTCTGTCAGTGAACATATACTCAGAATGTCTGGGTACCCCAAGCACTTGACTCAACTGGGAGTTAATCTTCCTGATGATAGTGTCATTGATAGAGTTCTTCAATCACCGCCACCAAGCTACAAAAGCTTCATGATGAACTATAATATGCAAGGGATGGATAAGACAATTCCCGAGCTCTTCGCAATGCTAAAGGCTGCGGAGGTAGAAATCAAGAAGGAGCATCAAGTGTTGATGGTCAACAATACCACTAGTTTCAATAAGAAGGGCAAAGGGAAGAAGGGAAAATTCAAGAAGAACGGCAATCAAGTTGCTGCTCAAGTGAAGAAGCCCAAGTCTGGACCTAAGCCTGAGACTGAGTGCTTCTACTGCGAAGGGACTGGTCCCTGGAAGCGGAACTGCCCCAAGTATTTGGCGGATAAGAAGGATGGCAAAGTGAAAGGTATATTTGATATACATGTTATTGATGTGTACCTTACTAATGCTCGTAGTAGCGCCTGGGTATTTGATACTGGTTCTGTTTCTCATATTTGCAACTCGAAACATGGGGTAGGGATTAGGCAATGATTGGCTAAGGACGAGGTGACGATGCGCGTGGGAAATGGTTCCAAAGTCGGTGTGATCCCGGTCGGCACGCTACCTCTACATCTACCTTCGGGATTAATTTTAGACCTGAATAATTGTTATTTGGTGCCAGCGTTAAGCATGAACATTATATCTGGATCTTGTTTGATTAGAGACGGTTATTCATTTAAATCAGAGAATAATGGTTGTTCTATTTATATGAGTAATATCTTTTATGGTCATGCACCCTTAATGAGTGGTCTATTTTTATTGAACCTCGATAGTAGTGATACATTTATTCATAGTATTGAAGCCAAAAGATACAAGATTAATAATGATAGTGCAACTTATTTGTAGCACTGCCGTTTAGGTCATATTGGTGTAAAGCGCATGAAGAAACTCCATGCTGATGGGCTTTTGGAATCACTTGATGCTTGCGAACCATGCCTCATGGACAAGATGACTAATACTTCGTTCGCCGGAACAATGGAACGAGCAACAGACTTATTGGAAATAATACATATTGATGTATGCGGTCCGATGAGTGTTGATGCTCGCGGCGGTTATCGTTATTTTCTAACCTTCATAGATGATTTGAGCATATATGGGTATATCTACTTGATGAAACATAAGTCTGAAACATTTGAAAAGTTCAAAGAATTCCAGAGTGAAGTGGAAAATCATCATAACAAGAAAATTAAGTTTCTACGATCTGATCGTGGAGGTGAATATTTGAGTTATGAGTTTGGTCTTCATTTGAAACAATGCGGAATAGTTTCGCAACTCACGCCACCTGGAACACCACAACATAATGGTGTGTCCGAGCGTCGCAACCGCACTTTATTAGATATGGTGCGATATATGGTGTCTCTTACTGATTTACCTCAATCGTTTTGGGGTTATGCTTTAGAGACGGCTGCATTCACATTAAATAGGGCACCATCAAAATCCGTTGAGACGACACCATATGAACTTTGGTTTGGCAAGAAACCCAAGTTGTCGTTTCTTAAAGTTTGGGGCTGCGGTGCTTGTGTGAAAAAGCTTCAACCTGATAAGCTCGAACCCAAATCGGAGAAATATGTCTTCATAGGATACCCAAAGAAGACTGTTGGGTACACCTTCTATCACAGATCCGAAGGCAAGATATTTGTTGCTAAGAATGAATCCTTTCTAGAGAAGGAGTTTCTCTTGAAAGAAGTGAGTGGGAGGAAAGTAGAACTTGATGAAGTAACTGTACCTTCTGCCTTATTGGAAAGTAGTTCATCAAAGAAATCAGTTTCGGTGATTCCTACACCAATTAGTGAGGAAGCTAATGATGATGATCATGAAACTTTTGATCAAGTTACTACCAAACCTCGTAGGTCAACCAGAGTAAGATCCGCACCAGAGTGGTACGGCAATCTTGTTCTAGAGGTCATGTTACTTGACCATGACGGACCTACGAACTATGAGGAAGTGATGATGAGCCCAGATTCCGCAAAATGGCTAGAGGCCATGAAATCTGAGATGGGATCCATGTATGAGAACAAAGTATGGACTTTGGTTGACTTTCCCGATGATTAGCAAGCCATTGAGAATGATTGGATCTTCAAGAAGAAGACTGACACTAACGGTAATATTACTGTCTACAAAGCTCAACTTGTTGCGAAAGGTTTTCGACAAGTTCAAGGAGTTGATGTAATGCCCCGAGGCCGAGGCGCCAGGTGTCTTCCAGTTATTCGTTGTCGTTGCCATGTCATTTGCTTGCGTGTTGCATTTTATCATGTCATCATGTGCATTGCATCATGATGTTTTCAAAACTTGCATCCGTCCGGGTTTCCCCAGTTTCGTCCGTTGTCCGTTCTGAGCCTAGACACACTTGCATGCGCCCGCGGCACGTCCGAAATATTATTTTATAAGTGGCCAGAAATATGTTCTCGGAATGGGATGAAAGTTGGCGTGTTGTGTTGTTATGTTGTTAGTAGGTCGCCTGCCAAGTTTCATCGCATTCGGAGTCCGTTTGATGCCCCAACGGATAAATATAGCGGCAATAGTAGCCGGTCTTTTCGTCAGACATTTTCGGTCTCCGGAAACCGTGCCGGGCTGCATCTCTCCCCTCTCCTCTTAGCCTAACTCTCCTACATAGCCCACAAACCACACGTAGTTCCCCTCTCCGTCCAGAGCCGTCGGATCACGATCAGAGGCTTCGAAACGGTCCAAAATCCCCCTAACCCTAAACCTGCCCTATATAACACCCCCTCCCTTCCATTTTTGGCAGCAGACAACTCCCTCCTCAAAATCAGCGCCACCGCCCTCATTTTTTGCACCAGACAAACCCCTCTCCGCCACTTGTTGCCGCCCAAATCATCAGCGCTGCCACTCCCCTCCGTTTCCGCTGCGCCGGCCACCTCGTCCCTGCCACTTGGCGTGTAGCCATTGGCTGTGTGGCCACCCCGCACCGCCCGTGGCCAATCGGGTAAGTCCACGTCGCCCTCTCAGCCCCCACAACCGCCGCGGCCCTGGGAGCCCATCTGAGGCCCACCCGAGCCCATCCGGGGCCCGAGCGCCGCTCCGCCCGATCTGCTCCACCGCCTTCGTCCCGAGCAGATCCCGCTTCAACCTCGCTGGACTTCACCCGTGCCACCACCTACCAAGCTCCCCGCCGGCCCCGTCTTGCTGCGTCATCACCGGATCCGGGCCTTTCCCTCATCGGATCCGCCTCTCCCCATCCCCGCTGCTCCCTATGCCGCAGCCAGAGAAGCTCCGCCGCCCCGCGACGTGCGACCCTGAAGCCGGCCACTGCTACCACCGAGTCCGCCATGTCGTTGCCAGATTTCACCCGCGTCGCCGCCCGGAGCTCCTCGCCTACCACCTGCTTCAGATCCGCCGTCCCCGGCGATCCCCTGCCTCTCCACCGCCCGCCATCGCCATGGGTCGCTGCCGGCGGCCCTGCCATGGCCTCACTCGACCTCCTGTCGCGGGAGACGGCGAGCGCCCGCCTCCACCCTACGTGGGCCACGTATTATGCGAGGCCCAGCAACCGGCCTCCTATAGCCCAGCTCCACCTCAGGGCGATTTGGCCCAAGGTGAGCAGATCCGCCTCAACGCTCGTGCTCCTGTTGTGGCCCATTCCAGCAGAATTCGGCCCGTTATGGGTTTTTCCTATTCTAGCGATTTTGTCTTTTTTCCCAGAGACCGCAGTTTTGCAGTTTAGTCCCTCTAGATCATGCATTTCATATCTCACAAACTATGCATCATATGTAAATAAATTATATATCTAACTTGCTTAGAATTTTGTCTAGTTTCATAATTTGCAACTTTCATCTATGTTTAAAATGTTTAAACTGCTGATTGCTTTAATTAGCACCTATGCATGCTAAAATGCTTTATTTCATAACTAATTAACCGTAGCTCCGAACTTAACAAACTTTATATGTATATGGGGTGGAAAAATGCCTAGTTTAACATGGTGCACTCATTTTGCATGTTTAATAACTCTAAAATTGTGTTTAGGGAAGAACAGTACCAAACCTAAAATATGCACATGAGGATTTTCCGAACTTGTTTGCTTGTTGTTCCGGCCTCATTTAAACTTGCCTAGATAGGTAGTTTTATTATGCTTCACCTCTTGCCATGTTAATCAACATTTGATATTGTTGGGTGCATAAACAAGATCGAACTAAATAACTTAAATGTGGTGTTCCGTCAATATGCAACTCGTTGCATATTGAACTCCATTTAACTTGTAGTTTTGTTTGTGCACTTTGCCATGCCATGCCTCATTAAACCGGTCATGCATCATACTTGGTTGTGCATCATGCCATGCTTATGTGATGGTTGTTTATTATGTTGTTTTCTTCTTTTCGGTGTTGCTTCTTCGGGTTAGTTCCGATAACATCACATTTGTGAGGATCCGTTCGACTACGTCCGTTTGTCTTCTTCATGGACTCGTTCTTCTTCCTTGCGGGATCTCAGGCAAGATGACCATACCCTCGAAATCACTTCTATCTTTGCTTGCTAGTTGCTCTCTCTATTGCTATGCCGCGCTACCTACCACTTGCTTTATCATGCCTCCCATATTGCCATGTCAAGCCTCTAACCCACCATTCCTAGCAAACCGTTGTTTGGCTATGTTACCGCTTTGCTCAGCCCCTCTTATAGCGTTACTACTTGCAGGTGAAGATGAAGTTTGTTCCATGTTGGAACATGGATATGTTGGGATATCACAATATCTCTTATTTATATTAATGCATCTATATACTTGGTAAAGGGTGGAAGGCTCGGCCTTATGCCTGGTGTTTTGTTCCACTCTTGCCGCCCTAGTTTCCGTCATACCGGTGTTATGTTCCTTGATTTTGCATTCCTTACGCAGTTGGGTGTTATGGGAACCCCTTGACAGTTCTCTTTGAATAAAACTCCTCCAGCAAGGCCCAACCTTGGTTTTACATTTCCCTAACAACCTATTGCCCTTCCCTTGGGTCGGCCAACCAGAGGGTCATCTTTATTTTAACCCCCCGGGCCAGTGCTTCTCTAAGTGTTGGTCTGAACCGGGCAGCCTGCGGGGCCACCTCAGGGCAACTTGAGGGCTAGTTTTACTCGTAGCTTGACCTATCCGGTGTGTCCTGAGAACGAGATATGTGCGACTCCTATCGGGATGTCGACACATCGGGCGGCTTTGCTGGTCTTGTTTTACCATTGTTGAAATGTCTTGTAACCGGGATTCCGAGTCTGATCGGGTCTTCCTGGGAGAAGGAATATCCTTCGTTGACCGTGAGAGCTTGTGATGGGCTAAGTTGGGACACCCCTGCAGGGTTTGAACTTTCGAAAGCCGTGCCCGCGGTTATGGGCAGATGGGAATTTGTTAATGTCCGGTTGTAGAGAACTTGACACTTAACTTAATTAAAATGCATCAACCGCGTGTGTGGCCATGATGGTCTCTTTCCGGCGGAGTCCGGGAAGTGAACACGGTTCTCGTGTTATGCTTGAACGTAAGTAGTTTCAGGATCACTTCTTGATCATTTCTAGCTTCTCGACCGCTGCGTGGCTTCTCTTCTCGCTCTTATTTGCATATGTTAGCCACCATATATGCTAGTGCTTGCTGCAGCTCCACCTCACTACCCCTTTCCTACCCATAAGCTTAAATAGTCTTGATCTCGCGGGTGTGAGATTGCTGAGTCCTCGTGGCTCACAGATACTTCCAAACAGTTGCTAGTGCCGATGATACCAGTGCAGGCGACACAACCGAGCTCAAGTGGGATCTCAATGAAGAACTTGTTCGTTGTGTTGTTTCATTTCCTGTTGATCAGTAGTGGAGCCCAGTTGGTACGATCGGGCATCTAGCATTTGGGGTTTTCTTATTTTATTTTGGTTCTGTAGTTGGACCTTTGATTGTATTCTAGATGATGTATGTTTAACTTGTATCTGTGTGAAGTGGCGATTGTAAGCCAACTCTTTATCCCTTTCTTATTCAGTACATGGGATGTGTAAAGATTACCCCTCTTGCGACATGCCTACCATGCGGCTATGCCTCTAAGTCGTGCCCCGACACGTGGGAGATATAGTCGCATTGTGGGTGTTACAGTTGACTACGTTGAGACTTTCTCACCAGAAGTAATGCTTAAGTCTGTCTGAATCATGTTAGCAATTGCCGCATTTTATGATTATCAAATTTGGCAAATGGATGTCAAAACGGCATTCCTTAATGGATATCTTAAAGAAGACTTGTATACGATTCAACCAGAAGGTTTTGTCGATCCAAAAGGTCCGAACAAAGTGTTCAAGCTCCAGTGATCCATTTATGGACTGGTGCAAGCCTCTCGGAGTTGGAATATACGCTTTGATAGTGTGATCAAAGCATATGGTTTTATACAGACTTTTGGAGAAGTCTGTATTTACAAGAAAGTGAGTGGGAGCTCTGTAGAATTTCTTATATTATATGTGGATGACATATTATTGATTGGAAATGATACTGAATTTCTGAATAACATAAAAGGATACTTGAATGTAGATATATTGGGCATCAAGATCTATAGATATAGTTGCTTATATATTGGGCATCAAGATCTATAGATATAGATCAAGACGCTTAATTGGACTTTCACAAAGCACATACCTTGATAAAGTTTTGAAGAAGTTCAAAATGGATCAGTCAAAGAAAGGCTTCTTGCCTGTGTTACAAGGTGTGAAGTTGAGCCAGACACAATGCCCGACCACTTCATAAGATAGAGAGAAAATGAAAGTCATTCCCTATCCCTCAGCCATAGGTTCTATCATGTATGCAATGATGTGTACCAGACCTGATGTGTGCCTTGCTATTAGTTTAGCATGGAGGTACCAAAGTACTCCAGGAGTGGATCACTAGACAGCGGTCAAGAACATCCTAAAATACCTGAAAAGGACTAATGATATGTTTCTCGTTTATGGAGGTGACAAAGAGCTCGTCGTAAATGGTTACGTCGATGCAAGATTTGACACAAACCGGATACGTATTTTTATTGAATGGTGGAGCTGTCAGTTGGTGCAGTTATAAGAAGAGTGTCGTGGCAGGATCTACGTGTGAAGCGGAATACATAGCTGCTTCGGAAGCAGCAAATGAAGGAGTTTGGATGAAGGAGTTCATGTCCGATCTAGGTGTAATACCTAGTGCATCGGGTCCAATGAAAATATTTTGTGGCAATACTGGTGCAATTGCCTTGGCAAAGGAACCCACAAGAGAACCAAGAACATCAAGAGACGCTTCAATTCCATCCGCGATCAAGTCAAGGAGGGAGACATATAGATTTGCAAGATACATACGGATCTGAATATTGCAGACCCGTTGACTAAGCCTCTCTCATGAGCAAAACATGATCAGAACCAAGACTCCTTGGGTGTTAGAATCATTACTATGCAATCTAGATTATTGACTCTAGTGCAAGTAGGAGACTGAAGGAAATATGCCCTAGTGGCAATAATTAAGTTGTTATTTATATTTCCTTATATCATGATAAATGTTTATTATTCCTGCTAGAATTGTATTAACCAGAAACTTAGTACATGTGTGAATACATAGACAAACAGAGTGTCCCTAGTATGCCTCTACTTGACTAGCTCGTTAATCAAAGATGGTTAAGTTTCCTAGCCATAGACATGTGTTGTCATTTGATGAACGGGATCACATCATTAGAGAATGATGTGATGGACAAGACCCATCCATTAGCTTAGCATAATGATCGTTTAGTTTTCCTGCTATTGCTTTCTTCATAACTTATACATGTTCCTATGACTATTAGATTATGCAACTCCCGAATACCAGAGGAACACCTTGTGTGCTATCAAACGTCACAACGTAACTGGGTGATTATAAAGTTGCTCTACAGGTGTCTCTGATGGTGTTTGTTGAGTTTACATAGATCGAGATTAGGATTTGTCACTCCGTGTATCGGAGAGGTATCTCTAGGCCCTCTCGGTAATGCACATCACTATGAGCCTTGCAAGCAATGCGACTAATGAGTTAATCACGGGATGATGCATTACGGAACGAGTAAAGAGACTTCCCGGTGACGATATTGAACTAGGTAGGATGATACCGACGACCGAATCTTGGGCTAGTAACACACATATGACAAAGGGAACAACGTATGTTGTTATGCGGTTTGAATGACAAAGATCTTCGTAGAATATGTAGGAACCAATATGAGCATCCAGGTTCCGCTATTGGTTATTGACCGGAGATGTGTCTCAGTCATGTCTACATAGTTCTCGAACCCGTAGGGTCCGCACTTAACATTCTATGATGATTTGTATTATGAGTTTATGTGATTTGATGACCGAAGGTTGTTCGGAGTCCCAGATAAGATCACGGATGTGACAAGGAGTCTCGAAATGGTCGATACATAAAGATTCATATATTGAAAGGTTACATTCGGACACCGGAATGGTTCAGATCGTTTCGGACTACCGGGGGTTACCAGACCCCCCCCCCCCCCGGAAGTTATTGGGCCTCATGGGCCTAAAGGTGCAAGAGAAGAGGCAGGCTAAGGAGTGAACCCCCCCCCCTAGCCCTAACCGAATTGGAATAGGGCTAAGTGGGCTGGCTCCCCCTTTCCTTCTCTTCTGCTACTCCTTCCCCCCTTCTCCTTGTGGACGTAGGAAAGGAGGGCGAATCATACTTGCAGTAGGACTCCCCCGTTGGGCGCGCCACCGTTGGCCGGCCTCCTCCTCCCTCCCCCTTTATATACGTGGGAGGGGGGCACCCCATTGACACACAAGAGTATCTTTTAGCCGTGTGCGGTGCCCCCCTACACAGTTACACACCTCGGTCATATCGTTGTAGTGCTTAGGCAAAGCCCTGCGCCAGTAACTTCATCATCACCATAACCACGCCGTCGTGCTGACGAAACTCTCCCTCGGCCTCAACTGGATCAAGAGTTCGAAGGACGTCACCGAGCTAAACATGTGCAGATCACGGAGGTGCCATGCGTTCGGTACTTGATCGGTTGGATCGTGAAGACGTTCGACTACATCAACTGCGTTACTAAACGCTTCCACATTCGGTCTGTGAGGGTATGTAGACACACTCTCCCCTCTCGTTGCTATGCATCTCCTAGATAGATCTTGTGTGATCGTAGGTGAAATGTTTTAAATACTGTGTTCCCTAACACTCCGGACCCGCGGCTAGGCTCTAGGGCAGCTAGCGCTCTCGCGCATCTAGCAGTGGGGATGGCGCGGGCTGAAGCGGCCGGAAATGGCACCGGCGATGAGGTGGGGCGGCGGTCGTGCTCGGGGGATGGTGGCGATCAAGCTACGGGTGACTAGGGGGCACGAGCGTGTGTGCTACGTGCTCCTGGGAGCACTAGGAGCATAGAGGTGAGCTCTGGCGATGCCAACGACGGTTGTGGCCGTGTCGGGGGAGCTCCACGGCGGTGGTATGGGCACGGCATCACAGTGGGGCGGCTATGGCGTAGAAGAGGCCAGGGGGAGAGGGAGGAGGTGCGTGTGCTCACTGGGTGGCACACAGTGGCCAGCTTAGTAGCAACAGGGCAGTGTTCAGAGTCGGAGGCGACAGCGGCGACCCGAGGAAGACGATGACCCAAGGAGGTTGCAGTGGTATTCCCCGGCGTCTGATGGCTCGGTGGAGAGGCCTGCTTGACGAAGGCGGGGCTAGGGGACACGTTGGAGAAGTGCAGGGCTGACGGTGGCCATGACGGGGTGAGGTGGGCGTCGATGAGTACGTTCGGGAGGGAAGATCTATTGGGAGGGGCAAGGCGGAGAGGTGAGACCTGGGGGAAGCGGGTGGATGAGTGGATGAGACCGGGGGAAGCTCGAGGGGGCATGGGGCAACCTTATCCACGGCGGGCCATCGGCAGCGAGGGAGATCCGGTGGCGACTGCTCCATGTAGCGGTGTGCGCCACGGGAACAGGAAGGAGGGGTGTCCGGTGCGGGGAGCTGGGCCGGCTGGGCCGGCCTGGCTGGCTGAGGCCCAAGGTGCAGGTTTTTTTCCTTTTTTCCTATTTTCCTTTTTCTTATTATTCTTTTTTGATTTCTTTTTAGTTTCTTTTTATTTTAGTTTTATAAAATATAAACCTAGCACCTAAAATAGTGTTTTAACTTAGGCACCGCCACATTTAGTTTGGCACCAAAATAAAATAGTTTAGAATTTTTATAATTTAAAAAGAAATTAAATTATTATTTTAGCCACTATTTTTTTACTTTAGGGCAATTAAACACTTTACAAAAATGTTGTTCACCACCATAATTACTTATGTAATATTTGCCAGATGATGAACATTTTAGTTTTCATGTTTGTGAATTTTTGTATTTCACTTATTAATTGAATTTGAATTCACATGGAATTTCAAATGATATATTGATTAAAGGTGACTAAGCACCGTTTTAGCAAAATGATTATCTTAACCTCTGAGGTTATTGTAGCTCATTTGTACAAGGGTGTTACAACTCTCCTCCTCTAAAAGAAATTCTCATCCCGATAATTAAGAGGTAGAAGGGAAAAGATCAGGATATTCCGCCCGAAGATTATCCTCGCATTCCCAAGTGGCTTCATCTTGAGAATGATTTGACCACTGCTCTTTGAGGAACTTGGTAACCT
Organism: Triticum urartu; assembly: GCF_003073215.2. NCBI lineage: Eukaryota > Viridiplantae > Streptophyta > Magnoliopsida > Poales > Poaceae > Triticum > Triticum urartu. The sequence continues at coordinate 108,827,387 of NC_053024.1, read as the reverse complement.
TCTAGCGGGTTCGGCGTTCAGCTTGTTCAAGAATGTGAATCGGATACTCTTTGTATGTGAGATTATCTTGCACTTCAATCAATTCTGAATCCACTTCACGCTCCGGATCCTTGAAGCATCGACGAAGTTGTGACACGTGGAAGATGTCATGGACATGAGAGAATTGACGTGGTAACTCCAATTAATAAGTCACCAGTCCACGACGGGCGAGAATGCGGAAGGGCCAATGTAGCGAGGAGCTAGCTTACCTTTAACTCTGAACTGATGAGTGCCTCTCAAAGGAGTGGCATGAAAATAAGCTTGTTCACCTAGTTGATAAGTTGAACCCTAGTGTTTACGATCATAATTGCTCTTCTGGCGGGACTGGGCCGCCTTGAGATTATCCCGAACAATGCGGACTTGCTCTTCAGCTTGTTGGATAGTGTTTGGACCAAAGAGCGTCTGTTCCCCAGTTTCTGACCAATTCAGAGGGGTCTCACACTTACGCCCATAAAGAACCTCGAAGGCGGCCATCTTCAACCTAGCTTGATAGCTGTTGTTATAAGAGAATTCAGCATACGGGAGAGATTCTTCTCACTTCTTGTAGAAAGAGATAACACAAGCCCTAAGCATGTCTTCAAGAATTTGATTGACTCGCTCGACTTGGCCTTGGGATTGGGGATGATAAGCAGTGCTCCATGTTATATGAGTTCCCATTGCCTCTTGGAAACTATCCCAGAACTTAGAAGTGAATATACTCCCACGGTGTGAACTGATCTCCTTCGGAATGCCATGGAGTGCCACAATTCTGGAGATATACATGTTTGCTAATTGACTAGCAGTGATTGTCTCCTTAACTGGCCGAAAGTGTGTGACTTTTGAGAATTGGTCGATGACGACAAAGATAACCTTGTTGCCTTTTTGTGACTTGGGAAGGCCAGTGACGAAGTCCATCTGAATCTTATCCCATTTCCACTTAGGGATAGGGAGAGGTGATAACCCACAAGTATAGGGGATCACAAACAATTTTCGAGGGTAGAGTATTCAAGCCAAATTTATTGATTCGACACAGGGGGAGCCAAAGAATATTCTCAGGTATTAGCAGCTGAGTGGTCAACTCAACCACACCTGAAAGACTTAATATCTGCAGCAAAGTATTTAGTAGCAAAGTAGTGTGGAAGTAGCAGTAACGTTAGCAAAAGTAACAGTAGCAGTTTTGTAGCAATCGTAACAGTGGCAACGGAAAAGTAACTTAGCAAAGATCAATATGTGAAGAGCTCATAGGCAATGGATCAATGATGGATAATTATGTCGGATGCGATTCTTCATGCAACAGTTATAACATAGGGTTACAAAAAACTTTCGGGTTACCGCATACTAATATCTCTACAACCCTAGCGTCATCGAACCTTAAGTGTGTAGACCCTACGGGTTCGGGAGACATGCAGACATGACCGAGACGACTCTCCGGTCAATAACCAACAGCAGGATCTGGATACCCATGTTGGCTCCTACATGTTCCATGATGATCTAATCGAATGAACCATGATGTCAATGATTCAATCAATCCCGTATTCAATTCCCTTTGTCAATCAGTACGTTACTTTCCCGAGATTCGATCGTCGATATCCCAATACCTCATTCAATCTCGTCACCGGCAAGTCACTTTACTCGTACCGTAATGCATGATCCCGTGACCAAACACTTGGTCACATAGAGCTCATTGTGATGATGCATTACCAAGTGGGCCCAGAGATACCTCTCCGTCATACGGAGTGACAAATCCCAGTCTCGATCCATGTCAACCCAACAGATACTTTCGGGGATACCTGTAGTATACCTTTATAGTCACCCAGTTACGTTGTGACGTTTGGTACACCCAAAGCACTCCTACGGCATCCGGGAGTTACACGATCTCATGGTCTAAGGAAATGATACTTGACATTGGAAAAGCTCTAGCAAACGAACTACACGATCTTGTCCTATGCTTAGGATTGGGTCTTGTCCATCACATCATTCTCCTAATGATGTGATCCCATTATCAATGACATCCAATGTCCATAGTCCGGAAACCATGACTATCTATTGATCAATGAGCTAGTTAACTAGAGGCTCACTAGGGACTTGTTATGGTCTATGTATTCACACATGTATTATGATTTCCGGATAACACAATTATAGCATGAATAATAGACAATTATCGTGAACAAGGAAATATAATAATAATCATTTTATTATTGCCTCTAGGGCATATTTCCAACAGTCTCCCACTTGCACTAGAGTCAATAATCTAGTTACATTGTGATGAATCGAACACCCATAGAGTTCTGGTGTTGATCATGTTTTGCTCGTGGAAGAGGTTTAGTCAACGGATCTGCGACATTCAGATCCGTATGTACTTTGCCAATATATATGTCTCCATCTTGAACATTTGCACGAATGGAGTTGAAGCGACGCTTGATGTGCGTGGTCTTCTTGTGAAACCTGGGCTCCTTGGCAAGGGCAATAGCTCCAGTGTTGTCACAGAAGAGAGTGATCGGCCCCGACGCATTGGGTATGACTCCTAGGTCGGTGATGAACTCCTTCATCCAGATTGCTTCATGCGCTGCCTCCGAGGCTGCCATGTACTCCGCTTCACATGTAGATCCTGCCATGACACTTTGCTTGCAACTGCACCAGCTTACTGCCCCACCATTCAAAATATACACGTATCCGGTTTGTGACTTAGAGTCATCCAGATCTGTGTCGAAGCTAGCGTCGACGTAACCCTTTTCGACGAGCCCCTCATCACCTCCATATACGAGAAAGATATCCTTAGTCCTTTTCAGGTACTTCAGGATGTTCTTGACCGCTGTCCAGTGTTCCATGCCGGGATTACTTTGGTACCTTCCTATGAAACTTACGGCAAGGTTTACATCAGGTCTGGTACACAGCATGGCATACATGATAGACCCTATGGCTGAGGCATAGGGGATGACACTCATCTTTTCTGTATCTTCTGTCGTGGTTGGACATTGAGCTAAGCTCAATTTCACACCTTGCAACACAGGCAAGAACCCCTTCTTGGACTGATCCATATTGAAATTCTTCAATATCTTATCAAGGTATGTGCTTTGTGAAAGACCTATGAGGCATCTCGATCTATCTCTATAGATCTTGATGCCTAATATGTAAGCAGCTTCTCCAAGGTCCTTCATTGAAAAACACTTATTCAAGTAGGCCTTAATACTGTCCAAAAGTTCTATATCATTTCCCATCAAAAGTATGTCATCCACATATAATATGAGAAATGCTACAGAGCTCCCACTCACTTTCTTGTAAACGCAGGCTTCTCCATAAGTCTGCATAAACCCAAACGCTTTGATCAAAGCGAATGTTCCAACTCCGAGATGCTTGCACCAGCCCGTAGATGGAGCGCTGGAGCTTGCATACCTTGTTAGCATTCTTAGGATCGACAAAACCTTCCGGCTGCATCATATACAATTCTTCCTTAAGAAAGCCGTTAAGGAATGCCGTTTTGACGCCCATTTGCCATATCTCATAATCATAGTATGCGGCAATTGCTAACAAGATTCGGACGGACTTCAGCTTCGCTACGGGTGAGAAGGTCTCATCGTAGTCAACCCCTTGAACTTGGCGATAACCCTTAGCGACAAGTCGAGCCTTATAGATCGTAACATTACCATCCGCGTCCGTCTTCTTCTTAAAGATCCATTTATTCTCTATCGCTCGCCGATCATCGGGCAAGTCTGTCAAAGTCCATACTTTGTTTTCATACATGGATCCTATCTCGGATTGCATGGCTTCAAGCCATTTGTTGGAATCTGGGCCCGCCATTGCTTCTTCATAGTTCAAAGGTTCATCGTTGTCTAACAACATGATTTCCAGGACAGGGTTGCCGAAACATTCTGGTGTGGAACGTGTCCTTGTGGACCTTCGAAGTTCAGTAGCAACTTGATCCGAAGTACCTTGATCATCATCATTAACTTCCTCTCTAGTCGGTGCAGGCACCACAGGAACATCTTCCTGAGCCGCGCTACTTTCTGGTTCAAGAGGCGGTACTTCATCGAGTTCTACTTTCCTCCCACTTACTTCTCTCGAGAGAAACTCTTTCTCCAGAAAGGAACTGTTCTTGGCAACAAAGATCTTGCCTTCGGATCTGAGGTAGAAGGTATACCCAATGGTTTCCTTAGGGTATCCTATGAAGACGCATTTTTCTGACTTGGGTTCGAGCTTTTCAGGTTGAAGTTTCTTGACATAAGCATCGCATCCCTAAACTTTTAGAAATGACAGCTTAGGTTTCTTCCCAAACCATAATTCATACGATGTCGTCTCAACGGATTTAGAAGGTGCCCTATTTAAAGTGAATGTAACTGTCTCTAGAGCGTATCCCCAAAATGATAGCGGTAAATCAGTGAGTGACATCATAGATCGCACCATATCCAATAGAGTGCGATTACGACGTTCGGACACACCGTTACGCTGACGTGTTCCAGGCGGCGTGAGTTGTGAAACGATTCCACATTTCCTTAAGTGCGTACCAAATTCGTGACTTAAATATTCTCCCTCACGATCTGATCGTAAGAATTTTATCTTTCGGTCACGTTGATTCTCTACCTCATTCTGAAATTCCTTGAACTTTTCAAAGGTCTCAGACTTTTGTTTCATCAAATAGACATACCCATATCTACTTAAGTCATCAGTGAGAGTGAGAACATAACGATAGCCACCGCGAGCCTCAACGCTCATTGGACCGCACACATCAGTATGTATAATTTCCAATAAGTTGGTTGCTCGCTCCATTGTTCCAGAGAACGGAGTCTTGGTCATTTTACCCATGAGGCATCATTCGCACGTGTCAAATGATTTGAAATCAAGAGACTCCAAAAGTCCATCTGTATGGAGCATCTTCATGCGTTTCACACCGATGTGACCAAGGCAGCAGTGCCACAGATATGTGGCACTATCATTATCAATCTTACATCTTTTGGTATTCACACTATGAATATGTGTAACATCACGTTCGAGATTCATTAAGAATAAACCATTGACCAGCGGGGCATGACCATAAAACATATCTCTCATATAAATAGAACAACCATTATTCTCGGATTTAAATGAGTAGCCATCTCGTATTTAACGAGATCCAGATACAATGTGCATGCTCAAAGCTGGCACTAAATAACAATTATTGAGGTTTAAAACTAATCATGTAGGTAAATGTAGAGGTAGCATGCCGACGGCGATCACACCGACCTTGGAACCATTCCCGACTCGCATCGTCACCTCGTCCTTCGCCAGTCTCCGTTCATTCCGCAGCTCCTGTTTTGAGTTACAAATATGAGCAACCGCACCGGTATCAAATACCCAGGAGCTACTATGAGTACTGGTAAGGTACACATCAATTACATGTATATCACATATACCTTTAGTGTTGTCGGCCTTCTTGTCCGCTAAGTATTTGGGGCAGTTCCGCTTCCAGTGTCCCTTTCCCTTGCAATAAAAGCACTCAGTCTCAGGTTTGGGTCCATTCTTTGGCTTCTTCCCGGCAACTGATTTACCGGGCGCGGCAACTCCCTTGTCGTCCTTCTTGAAGTTCTTCTTACCCTTGCCTTTCTTGAAACTAGTGGTTTTATTGACCATCAACACTTGATGTTCCTTTTTGATTTCCACCTTCGCTGATTTCAGCATTGAAAATACTTCAGGAATAGTTTTCACCATCCCCTGCATATTGTAGTTCATCACAAAGCTATTGTAGCTAGGTGGGAGTGACTGAAGGATTCTGTCAATGACCGCCTCGTCCGGGAGGTTAATGTCCAGCTGGGACAAGCGATTGTGCAACCCAGACATTTTGAGTATGTGCTCACTGACAGAACTATTTTCCTCCATCTTACTACTGTAGCACTTGTCGGAGACTTCATATCTCTCGACCCGGGCATGAGCTTGGAAAACCATTTTCAGCTCTTCGAACATCTCATATGCTCCGTGTTGCTCAAAACGCTTTTGGAGCCCCGGTTCTAAGATGTAAAGCATGCCGCATTGAACGAGGGAGTAATCATCAGCATGTGACTGCCAAGCGTTCATAACGTCTTGGTTCTCTGGGATGGGTGCTTGACCTAGCGGTGCTTCTAGGACATGTGCTTTCTTGGCAGCTATGAGGATGATCCTCAGGTTCCGGACCCAGTCCGTATAGTTGCTGCCATCATCTTTCAGCTTGGTTTTCTCTAGGAACGCGTTGAAGTTGAGGTTGACATGAGCGTTGGCCATTTGGTCTACAAGACACTTTGCAAAGGTTTTTAGACTAAGTTCATGATAATTAAGTTCATCTAATCAAATTATTTAATGAACTCCCACTCAGATTAGACATCCCTCTAGTCATCTAAGTGATACATGATCCGACTCAACTAGACCATGTCCGATCATCGCATGAGACGGACTAGTCATCATCGGTGAACATCTCCATGTTGATCGTATCCTCCATACGACTCATGTTCGAACTTTTGGTCTCTTGTGTTCCGAGGCCATGTCTATACATGCTAGGCTCGTCAAGTCAACCTAAGTGTTTTGCATGTGTAAATGTGGCTTACACCCATTGTATGTGAACGTTAGAATCTATCACACCCGATCATCACGTGGTGCTTCAAGAGAACAAACTTTTGCAACGGCGCACAGTTAGGGGGAACACTTTCTTGAAATTATTGTGAGGGATCATCTTATTTACTACTGTCGTACTAAGCAAATAAGAAGCAACAACATGATAAACGTCACATGCAATCAAATAGTGACATGATATGGCCAATATCATTTGCTCCTTTTGATCTCCATCTTCGGGGCGCCATGATCATCATTGTCACCGGCATGACACCATGATCTCCATCATCATGATCTCCATCATCGTGTCTTCATGAAGTTGTCTCATCATCTATTACTTCTACTACTATGGCTAACGGTTTAGCAATAAAGTAAAGTAATTACATGACGTTTATGTTGACACGCAGGTCATAAATAAATTAAGACAACTCCTATGGCTCCTACCGGTTGTCATACTCATCGACATGCAAGTTGTGATTCCTATTACAAGAACATGATCAATCTCATAAATCACATATATCATTCATCACATCCTTTTGGCCATATCACATCACATGGCACACGCTGCAAAAACAAGTTAGACGTCCTCTAATTGTTGTTGCAAGTTTTTTACGTGGCTGCTATAGGTTTCTAGCAAGAACGTTTCTTACCTACGCCAAAACCACAACGTGATATGCCAATTTCTATTTACCCTTCATAAGGACCCTTTCATCGAATCCGATCCGACTAAAGTGGGAGAGACAGACACCCGCTAGCCACCTTATGCAACTAGTGCATGTCAGTCGGTGGAACCAGTCTCACGTAAGCGTATGTGTAAGGTCGGTCCGGGCCGCTTCATCCCACGATGCCGCCGAATCAAGATAATACTAGTAACAACAAGTAAATTGACAAAATCAATGCCCACAACAACTTGTGTTCTACTCGCGCATAGAAACTACGCATAAACCTGGCTCTGATACCACTGTAGGGGAATGTAGCAGAATTTTAAAATTTTCTACGCATCACCAAGATCAATCTATGGAGTCATCTAGCAACGAGGGAAAGGGGAGTGCATCTACATACCCTTGTAGACCGCGAGCGGAAGCGTTCAAGAGAACGGGGTTGATGGAGTCGTACTCGTCATGATCCAAATCACTGATGACCAAGTGCCGAACGGACGGCACCTCCGCGTTCAACACACGTACGGTTGGGAAGACGTCTCCTCCTTCTTGATCCAGCAAGGGGAAGGAGAGGTTGATGGAGATCTAGTAGCACAACGGCGTGGTGGTGGAAGCAGCGGTGATCTCGGCAGGGCTTCGCCAAGCTCCAACGAGAGAGAGAGAGACGTGTTACGAGGGGAGAGGGAGGCGCTAAGGGCTTGGGTGAGGCTGCCCTCCCTCCCCCACTATATATAGGACCCCTAGGGGGCGCCGGCCCTAGGAGATCCAATCTCCAAGGGGGGGCGGCGGCCAAGGGGGGGACTTTCCACCCAAGTCAGGTGGGGCGCCCCCCACCCCTAGGGTTTCCAACCCTAGGCGCAGGGGGAGGCCCATGGGGGGTGCACCAGCCCACCAGGGGCTGGTTCCCCTCCCACTTCAGCCTATGGGGCCCTCCAAGATAGGTGGCCCCACCCAGTGGACCCCCGGGACCCTTCCGGTGGTCCCGCTACAATACCGATTACCCCCGAAACTTTCCCGATGGCCGAAACTGGACTTCCTATATATAAATCTTCACCTCCGGACCATTCCGGAACTCCTCGTGACGTCTGGGATCTCATCCGGGACTCCGAACAACTTTCGGGTTACCGCATACTAATATCTCTACAATCCTAGCGTCACCGAACCTTAAGTGTGTAGACCCTACGGGTTCGGGAGACATGCAGACATGACCGAGACGACTCTCCGGTCAATAACCAACAGCGGGATCTGGATACCCATGTTGGCTCCCACATGTTCCACGATGATCTCATCAGATGAACCACGATGTCAAGGATTCAATCAATCCCGTATTCAATTCCCTTTGTCAGTCGGTACGTTACTTGCCCGAGATTCGATCGTCGGTATCCCAATACCTCGTTCAATCTTGTTACCGGCAAGTCACTTTACTCGTACCGTAATGCATGATCCCGTGACCAAACACTTGGTCACATAGAGCTCATTGTTATGATGCATTACCGAGTGGGCCCAGAGATACCTCTCCGTCATACGGAGTGACAAATCCCAGTCTCGATCCGTGTCAACCCAACAGATACTTTCGGGGATACCTGTAGTATACCTTTATAGTCACCCAGTTATGTTGTGACGTTTGGTAAACCCAAAGCACTCCTACGGCATCCGGGAGTTACACGATCTCATGGTCTAAGGAAATGATACTTGACATTGGAAAAGCTCTAGCAAACGAACTACACGATCATGCGCTATGCTTAGGATTTGGTCTTGTACATCACATCATTCTCCTAATGATGTGATCCCGTTATCAATGACATCCAATGTCCATAGTCAGGAAACCATGACTATCTATTGATCAATGAGCTAGTTAACTAGAGGCTCACTAGGGACATGTTATGGTCTATGTATTCACACATGTATTATGATTTCCGGATAACACAATTATAGCATGAATAATAGACAATTATCAGGAACAAGGAAATATAATAATAATCATTTTATTATTGCCTCTAGGGCATATTTCCAAAAGCGGGGTCCTATTGGAAACTAAGGGATATTAAGGCCTCCTTTTAATAGAGAACCGGACCAAAGCATTAGCACTTAGTGAATACATGAACTCCTCAAACTACGGTCATCACCGGGAGTGGTCCCGACTATTGTCTTTCTGGGGTTGCCGGATCATAACACGTAGCAGGTGACTATTGACTTGCAAGATAGGATCAAGAACACAAATATATTCATGAAAACATAATAGGTTCAGATCTGAAATCATGGTACTCTTGCCCTAGTGACAAGCATTAAGCTTAGCAAAGTCATACCAACATCAATCTTAGAACATAGTGGATACAAGGGATCCAACCCTAACAAAACTAACTCGATTACATGGTAAATCTCATCCAATCCATCACCGTCCAGCAATCCTACAATGGGATTACTCACGCATGGTGGTGAGCATCATGAAATTGGTGAGGAGGATGGTTGATGATGATGATGGCGACAGATTCCCCTCTCTGGAGCCCAAAATGGACTCCAGGTCTGCCCTCCCGAGGAAGAATAGGGCTTGGTGGCGGCTCTGTATCATAAAACGTGATGAATCCTTCTATTTGAATTTTTTTCTCCCTGAACGTGAATATATGGAGTTGGAGTTGAGGTCGGTGGAGGTCCAGGGGGCCCACAAGGACGAATGGCGTGCCCCAGGGGGTGGGTGCGCCCCCACCCTTGTGGCCAGAGTGTGGGCCCCCTTCACTTGATTATTTCTCCAATGTTTTTTATTAATTCAAAAAATCATCTCCATGAAGTTTCAGGTCATTCGGGGAACTTTTATTTCTGCACAAAAATAACACCACGGCAATTCTGCTAAAAACACCATCAGTCTGGGTTAGTTCCATTCAAATCATTGAAGTTAGAGTCCAAAACTAGGGCAAAAGAGTTTGGCAAAGTAGATACGATGGAGACGTATCAACTCCCCCAAGCTTAACCCACTGCTTGTCCTCAAGTAATTCAGTTGACAAACTGAAAGTGATAAAGAAAAACTTTTACAAACTATGTTTGATCTTGTTGTTGCAAATATGTAAAGCCAGCATTCAAGTTTTCGGCAAATATTATGTACTAACCATATTCACAATAACATGTAGGTCTCACATTTAGTCATATCAATGGCATAATAAACTAGCGAGCAATAATAATAAATCTCGGATGACAACACTTTCTCAAAACAATCACACTAGTAAGAAAAGGGCCTTTAGTCCCGGTTTATAAGGGCCTTTAGTCCCGGTTCTGGAACCAGGACTAAAGGATCAGTACTAAAGCCTCCCCCTTTAGTCCCGGTTCTAACTGGAACCGGGACTAAAGGCCCTCCACGTGGCCGTTGCCTGGAGGTCCACCTTTAGTCCCAATTGGTAACACCAACCGGTACTAAAGGATATTTTATGATTTTTTGTGAATTTTTTTTTAATTTTTTTTGAATTTTTTTTTTGAATTTCAAATTTCTGAATTATTTTAACCTCTAATCTCTAATCACCCCTCATCACTACTCAATTTAACCTTTAATCTCTAATCACCCCTCATCATTCCAAATCATCTAACTTTCCGAACGGTCACCCATCCTCTCACTACTCCAGCCTGAGCACGCTTAACTTCCGGGTTCTATTCTCCCTCATTTCCAAGTCTGCACTTGTTGTTTTCCTGACAATAGTAAGATGGCAATCCTATTAACCCTCAGGAATTTAGCTTGAGCATGAAGTCACACATTTCACTGTTTGAGTTTTAAACTATTGTTCTAAAAATCAATAATTATTTAGTAACACTAATATTTCTTGAATAAGTAGTTTGACCACAGTTTGACCATAGTTGACCAAAATTTAAAAAAACTGAAATAATTATTTAGTAACACTAATATTCTTGAATAATTATTTAGTAACACTAATACTTCTTGAATAAGTAGTTTGACCATACTTCTTGAACAAAAATTCAAAAAAAACTGAAATTTGAGCATAACTTTTTTTCCTTTTAGAATTTGAGGATTCTAAAAATTTGCAAACAGGCCGTAGGCGGTCTCCATCGGATGCGATTTTCGTTCCAAACATTTTGATATATTATACGTTTTTTTCCGACATCGTATGCAAAAGTTATAGCCGTTTTACATTTTCCCTACATTTTTTGCAAAACATGTCCAAATTTAAGTTTTTAAATTTTCATAACTAGTAGATGTAGTAACATAACTACCTCTCGAAGGATTTTAAATTTTGAAGTTTCTATCATTTTCTTTTGCTTTTTACAAAACTGAAAAGGCGATGCACAGGGGGGGTAGGATTTGAAAATTGCACCATTAGTACTGGTTCGTGGCACGAACCGGTACTAAAGGTCTAAACCCCAATAGTACCGGTTCGCGGCACGAACTGGTACTAAAGGTCTAACCTTTAGTACCGGTTCGTGCCACGAACCGGGACTAAAGGTCCCATTTGAACCGGGAGTAATGCCTGTATGGTGCCCTCGCCGCTTGAACCGGGACTAATGCTCACATTAGTCCCGGTTCGTAATGCAACCGGGATTAATGCTTTTTTTTCTGGCTGGTCCAAAGCCCCTTTTTCTACTAGTGTCATGATATGATATAACAAGATGGTATCTCGCTAGCCCTTTCTGAGATCGCAAAACATAAATGCAGAGCACCCTTGAAGATCAAGGACTGACTAGACATTGTAATTTATGGTAAAAGAGATCCAGTCATACTCAATATAAATTAAGAGCAATGCATACACATGATAGTGGTGCTCTCTAACTGGTGCTTTTTATAAGAGGATGATGACTCAACAATAAAAGTAAATAGATAGGCCCTTTGCAGAGGGAAGCGGGGATTTGCAGAGGTGCCAGAGCTCGAGTTTTGAAATAGAGATAAATAATATTTTGAGCGGTATGCTTTCATTGTCAACATAACAACCAAGAGATCTCAGTATCTTCCATGCTACATACATTATAGGCGGTTCTAAAATAGAATGGTAAAGTTTATACTCCCCCACCACCAACAAGCACACTCCATGGCTGGTCTGAAACAACGGGTACCGTCCAACTAACAACAATCCTGGGGGAGTTTTGTTTGCAATTATTTTGATTTGATTTGAGCAAAGGACTGGGCATCCCGGTTACCAGCCATTTTCTCGTGAATGATGAGGGGAGTTCGCTCATCATGAGAATAACCCACCTAGAATGGAAGATATGGAAAACCCTAGTTGGTACATGAGCGATTTGAGCATACAAAAAAGGTTATCATCTGAAGGTTTAGAGTATGGCACTTAAAAATTTACTTGGAATGGCAAGTAAATACCGCATATAGGAAGGTATGGTGGACTCATATGGAACAACTTTGGGTTTATGGAAGTAGATGCACAAGCAGTATTCCCATTTAGTACAAGTGAAGCCTAGAAAGATACTGGGAAGTGACCAACTAGAGAGCGACAACAGTCATAAAAATGCATTGAGATTAACCAACATTGAATGCAAGCATGAGTAGGATATAAATCACCATGAACATAAATATCGTGGAGGCTATGTTGATTTTGTTTCAACTACATGTGTGAACATGTGCCAAGTCAAGCCACTTGAATCATTTATAGGAGGATACCATCCTATCATACTACATCACAATCATTTTAATTTCCATGTTGGCACGCAAGGTAAACCATTATAAGCTCCTAGCTAATTAAGCATGGCATGAGTAACTATAATCTCTAATTGTCATTGCAAACATGTTTCATTCATAATAGGCTAAATTAGGAACGATGAACTAATCATATTTACAAAAACTAGATAGGTCGAGTTCATACTAGCTTCTCCTCATCTCAGTCATTTCATCATATATCGTCATTATTGCCTTTCACTTGCATGACCGAATGGTGTGGATAATAATAATAGTGCACGTGCATTGGACTAAGCTGGAATCTGCAAACATTTATTCAAAGGATAAGACAAGGTAATATGGGCTCTTTGTTAGATCAACAATAATGCCTATGAGAGCCACTCAACATTTTCATCGTGGTCTTCTCTTCTCGACCCCCAAAGAAAAGAAAATAAATACAAAGAAACACACTGAAATATTTTTGGAGTTTTTGTTTTTTCTGAAGAAAGTAAAACACGAACGAGAAAAACTATTTACACGGGAAAGCTCCCAACAAGCAAAAGAAGAGCGAGAAATCTTTTTGGGTTTTCTTTTAATACTACTACTAAGCATGCATAGGAAGGAAATAAACTACAACTATTTTTTTGGTTTTTCTTCAGGTTTTTCAAGCACACAAGAAGAAGCAGAAAAAGGAATAAACTAAAATGGATAATACAATGAAAAAGTATGAACACCGACAACTCAAATGAATGTGTGAACATGAATGTAATGTCGATGAGAAATGCGTACTCCCCCAAGCTTAGGCCTTTGGCCTAAGTTGGTCTACGGCCACGGCTGGCCTAGTGGATATCCAAAGTTGTAGTCGGGGTTGTACTGAGATGCAGTGGCTACTGCCTGAAGGGCTATAGTATGGAGGCGAGCGGCCTCCGCTGTTCTCTCATACTCGTTTGCCTCCTCTCTGGTTATAAAATATCTCCCATTTACCTGAAAGTTAAAGAATGCAGGAGCAGGAAGAGTAACATGGACAGCACACTGTCTATCAAAGATTAGTCGGTACTAGAGGAACTGTTCATTCATCTTAAGAAACTGGTAGCGTACCATAGCCCCATAATCTAGAAAAGCAGGTGATAACTCAATATCATATCCTCTTATGGGTACACCCAAATAATTAGCTAAATGAGTTGCATAAATCCCACCAAATAAATCTCCATCTTTAGCATTATGATGTAACCTTCTCGCAATAATACCCCCAAGTTATATCGCTTATCACCTAACACCGCACACTTGAGGACACTAAGATCTAAAACACAAAGGTGGCTATGATCATGTTTACCATTAATGCATCTTCCTATAAAGAGAGCAAAATAATGTATGGCAGGAAAGTGAATGCTCCCTATGGTAGCTTGTGTGATATTTGTAGTTTCTCCAATGGTGATGCTAGCAAGGAAATCATTATATTCAGATTTGTGAGGCTCACTTAGAAGGCCCCATTGTGGAATTTTGCATGCATCACAAAAATCTTCTAGGTCCATGGTATAAGATTCATCATAAAGATCAAACAAGACAATATGAGTATTATGCTTAGATGAAAACTCAAACCTCCGCACAAAGGAACCGGTGAGATAGTAATATTGTAGGCAGTTGTCTGACAAGAAATCCTCAAGGCCAGCATTTTGTACGTATGCGTAGAACTCATCCTTGAAACCTGCATAAACCATAAATTCATTTGACGGCCACTCACAAGGCTGCACTTGAGCTTCTCTTGGTGGTTCAAGGTTCGGTTCGCGTATCATGAGCCTTGGTGCTTGCTTCCTCAAAGAACCACCTTGGTACATTATCCTAGACATTTTTCTACCTGTGAAATTTTCTGAAATTTTGAGTGATTCAAAATAAAAGTGAACCAAACTCAATAAAATTGATAGCAACTACTCCTACAAGTGCCTAGAGGCTATATCATGCATCAAAACTACTTTTGACCATATAAATTTGACATGCAAGCTCAAGAACAAGGTCACCATAGCAGCAAAAAATTGCAATGAATAAAGCACTAGAACAAAAACTAATTGGACCATTGGACGAGTCACATACCTAAGAAAAATCCCCCAAAGCAGCTTTGTGAATGGAGCTTTGAGCAAGGAGATCAAAAATGGCAATAAAATGAGCAAGAACACGAGTTTGAGCTAGAAGGAGTGGATGGGTGCTAGAATAAGTGGAGGGGGGCACGTGGGGCCCACAAGGATAGTGGAGTGCCCAGGGGGTAGGGCACGCCCTCCACCCTTGTGGCCAGCTGGTGAGGCCCCCTCCACTACAAAAAAAGACACTTCTGTGATGATACATGTTTGTCATAGTAGGTCACGTTTTCTGTCATGCATGTACATCCATGATGATTTTATGACAGAATCAAGATAGTCATACCTGTGATGTCGTAGAAGTGTTCCAT
Source organism: Triticum urartu (assembly GCF_003073215.2). NCBI lineage: Eukaryota > Viridiplantae > Streptophyta > Magnoliopsida > Poales > Poaceae > Triticum > Triticum urartu. Next base: position 108,812,119 of record NC_053024.1, on the reverse strand, counting down.
GACATAACCAAAATTATCATCACGGAAGTGTCCACTTCCATGACGATAAATCGCGCGTCATAGAAGTTCTTTCGTCAAGGGTGACCGACACGTGGCATCCACCGTAACGGGTCACCGTTAAGCTATCGGGTCCGGTTTTGGATCCGATACAGCCCAGACCAATGAGGATTTTCCACGTGTAAAATTGTCATTGGCTGGAGGAAACACGTGTTGGCTCACCGTTGGGACAGATGACATCCATTCATTGGACAGGAGGCGCCTATGATACGTCGACATGTGGCACGGCCCAACAAAGGCCCATATAGGTTAAAAAGGCCGGCCCAGTCAAAGGCCCGTAGTACTTACTCAGGTAGGGCCAGCCCAATAATGGCATGTTTAATAAGGCCCATTTATGGCCCGAAGCCAGATCTGGCCCGTTAATTATTCGCGGAATATTTGGGCCCAATTACGGCCCAATGACTTTAGGCATGTTAGAGACCCGATGTAGACAAGGGCCCATTTCAGCCCGGTGTGTCTTTCGGCCTGGGAATGGCCCATGCTGCCCATGCGCCATATATGGCCCGACGCGACATCCGGCCCACTAACGGCCCATGATAAAGGTGGCAACAGTTCAACCCAACGTGACTTTGGGCATGTTAAAGGCCTGTCGTATAATTCAGCATGTTCATACCTGTACTAAGCTTTCGGCCTCTTAAAGGCCCATGATATCAGTGGGCCAACTAAGGCCCGAAATATGTTTCGGCCTGGTAACGGCCGTCATATAACTCGGCCAAAAAAGGCCTGGTCTACCTTTCAGCCTGCTGAATGCCCGTCGACGACTAGTGAAAATTGAGGCCCAACATGAATTTCAGCCTGCTAAAGATCCATGGTTTCTTCTGGGCCGTAATAGACCACAAGAATATTTAGCATGTTAATGGCCCGATGCTACATGGGCCAAACTAAGCGCTGGGTCCACAAAGGCCCAACTAAAATTTGGGCCGAATATAGGCTGGAGTAAGTTGTGGCCCTGGCGCAAAGTGTGAAGGCCCCAACGGCCATTCGGGCCCAAGAAAGATGTAGGCCGGCCCAATTGTGGCCGACTAAAAACCAGGCTCGTTAGAGGCGAATGTTTCGGTCCGGTCGACTACATCAGATTTTTTCACGTAACTAGTTGGAATTAAGAACAAACCTACTCTATACAATAAAGAAATTATGGCATAGTAACTTAGAATAAACCTACACTATACAATAAAGGATTTATGGTATATTACATCCACTGGGAATCGAAGTTCGCCGCCAGTGATCATAAAGCGCAACGAAGAAGCAGATTACAAAAACTAGGCACCATTGCAGCGTAACAAAATAATATTGAACTGAGACCACTTCCAAGAAAGTTCAAGAAAGGTTAGCCTTGCGCGGGAACTGCTGCGCAAGCTGCTGAGCAAGGCTGTGAGACCGGCCTAGCATGTCGGTCATAGCTTCCAGTTGTAGCTGTTTAGCAATGAGGTTCTCATTGGTGTTCTCCACAATCTTTCTTAGAGATAGGACTTCAAGTCGAAGTTCAGTTGCAGAATGCCTTTCTGCTAGAACTTGGGACTGAATAAGTCGAACTGATTCAGACAGCGAATTCTGTGAGCTTGTCTGACTGCTAGTCTCAAGTAACTTGAACACTGCATCAAGACAAGACTTTGGGGTTGTCTCGTTGTCTTCAAGATAGTTTGCCTTCTTTGCTGCAATATATGTTGGGTTTGTGTCACAGCCTTCAGCAGACTTGTGCGTGCCATTAGGCATATCACCCTGAAACAAGCAGAGAGATGACAGGTTTTGCACGTGTATAAACAAAGATGATAAATGTGTTGTCAATTCCATCCAATTTCAAATTAGAAAATAAAGAGTAAGTTCAAAATATCAATAGCGTAATTTGGCATTGTTCATAATGCGGGGAGATTCACCACACTACTGGATTACCATGTCAACATAACAAGCTTAGATGAAGGGTAAAGACAATCAGTGTATCTATTTTGGTTAATGTGCATGGCATGTTGTTCATATCATCAGCCACATCCGTAAGATAAAACAAGAGATGACAAGGTGCAAACATGGGCTGCTTCACCACACACTGGATTATAGATCCACAAAAACAAGCATACATATAGGGAGTATTGAGTAATGTGCATGGTATGAATAAGGAATTTGGTTTTAGAAGTAAAACTTGGAACTTACGGTTGTTGCGAACATGCATCTTGATAGAAACAGCAAACTAAACAGCAGTAAACGATAGGGAGTATGAGCAACTTAAACATCAGTTGAGGATAAAGGCTTTAGAAGGACTGACTTACATTAACAGTTAACATCGGCTTTATAATGCCCTTCTCCATGTCAAGGGAAGGATAACTCAAGAATTTCAGCACATAATCTTCTTCATAAGCATTGCATGTACTCTACATTTTGTTGAGAGTAATTATAGATATGATAATACTAGAAGGGATAGAGGATAATGAAGATAAGATGCAGATTGATGCTACATAATCAACTACCAATCCCTGGAGGTACAAGCGTTACAGGACAAAATGTACTGACACGAGTAATGGGCTACACTTCTGCACTGGCATTTTGTCTGTGTATTCAACTTTTTGGTAAGATTAAATATAGATCTGATATTTTTTAGTAAATGGTGGGTGAGGGAGATAAGATGCGGAATGCTACACAATGAACCAATCCCTCTTCCCATAATACAAGAGTGTTTTGAACACTGGTGTACTATACAAAACGTTCTTATATTATGGGACGGAGGGAGTAGCTGTTAATGTAAGTAAAGTGATAGACGACGTTCAGTCCTTACAAGAGGACTGCAGAGCTAAGCCTCTTCAAAAGCATTGGGTTGATTCTAAATTTATTTAAGAGTCCATATGAATCTTATAGTGTCCACCAAATGGACGATAACGAGGCTAACATGTGCAGTAATGCTACATAATCAAACAGCTATGAAAGTAACTATGGTCATACAGGGCAAGAGGTACTCACAAGAGCAATGCAGCGTGCAGTATAGTTGTGAGATTATGTGGTCCCTTGAGAATGAATGTTCTTCTGCTAACAGTTTTCGTACAAGTGAGACATTAAGGTAATGCAGAATGTAGTTCAAATTGTGATGTGATATCATAGATAGTACCTTACGCTGTAGACGAGACCAAAGTGTAACAAGATTATTCCAGTCACTATCTGATAAATGTAGCACCGGAGACTTTATAGAAATTTTGTTTAGATAATTGCCATCGAAGTGTGCTTGCCTCGGGTAGGAACAATACTTCATCAACGAGTGCTCGAAAAGCACAACCAACCCTTGCTCGTCTTGACAATCCAGTTTGGTCCTCGCCTATTTAAAAGAATGAAATCTTGTGTCTTCTGTCAGGAGATACATATGCAGTAATTACCATGAATAACATTAGTACATTACTTACGCGTAAGTTGCGGAGGAAGACTGGAAATTGTTCTATGTCTGCGGTATAATCTTTCCATGAAGGAAAGATGCGCACAAAGTTCCTGACAACAATATAAGCTTCATCTTCTGAACTGGGAATAAATGGAACAGGGGTCCTATTTGCTGCAATTGGGGCTCTCTCTGGTTCAAAAAGGGATTTGGCAACTGGATTTGGTGTACTCTTTGTTGGAATGGGGGTTTTGCATCGTAGAGCTGGTGCTATGTCAACTGGCATCATCATACTGTTTGCTACAGTTGGGGTCTGCTGAGTTGGGGCATCAGAAATGACCAGTGTAGTAGGGCTAGAGTCTGCTGGAGTTGGTGTGTTTTGTGGGTTAGGTGATATTGCAACTACACCTAATGGGCTATTTGATTTATCAGGTGTCACTACCTTTTCCAAATACTTTGCTCGTGCTCCTCCGCGATCAGCAATCACCCTCTTCCTTTTGAACGTCAGATACACAAGAACAACATTTGAATGGATAAATATGGTATGATGACAGATGGAATATGTATTGAAAATGGACAGGAAGGGTGTATTCACATACACGATGTGTAAACTAAGCTAATGGCACTGCAACAAAGTAGAAGCAATGCAAAGCATCGGTTGCAAGATATGTGCGACCAATATAACCTTGGAAAGTTAGAGCAAGCACCTTGATGGGTGAATAAGATAGGGCATCTGCCTCTGACTCCTCCACTAGGGAGCTACATTGACTTAGGTCTCCGTCTTGCTCAGAATCATTATTAGGATCATATTCTAAGCATGAATCTATAGGTGGAGAGCGTTTGCATTGCATTGCATCCAGACTTGATTTAAGTCCCTTAATGCCAAGTTTGACAGCCATGGCATTGTTCTGCTTTATTCTTTTCATGCGCGCAAGCTCATAATCATTATGATGTTGTTCAGAATCTGAGATTCATGAAAACATAAAAAGTAGTCAGATTATCTATGGAATGCATTGCGGATTCAACTCGAAGAGTGTCTCCCTATAAACCCCTGCATATGCAAATTTCACTCCCCAACTGTGCTGACCAGACCACACACAGAAATACAAGCCTCTTATGTCTCTATAACAGGCAGACACACATTTCAAAACTGAAGTAGGAACATTAGAATCATATGAAATTCGTATTAGAACAAATAAAGTAAGGAATTATCAGTGGCATAATGTTTTGTAAGTGCATCTAGTGCCCCTTAGTGATTTTGGTGTATTGAAGACTTATAGGTTAAGGGACTAATGTGTGTGTGAGTGTACACAGGTCTATAAGTCTATGAGGAGTTTGATATTTACAGGAAAAGTCGACCCCTAAAAATGAATATCTTCGACTGAAGATTTTGGTATTTCTGAAGACCTTCATGAAGACTTTGAAAGTGAAGAAATTGGTGTGTCCGTGAAGACTTGATATTCATGCGAGGAATATGAAGCTTGAAGACTTTCGTTTTCATAGTTTTGTTTTTCTCATTCTTGAGTCATAGGAAACACCGTACTGTTAAAGGGGGTCGAGGAAATACTAAGGAAAAATTACCATGTGATGCTCAACTCGAAATCCTACACCTACCAATCCTTTTGAGTGAAGCCATTGGAAATCTCATACAGTTCAGTCAATTTCTTCAGTGACAGAGACGAAGTTCTTCTGGTCTCTGAGGAATTTGTCCTGACTGAGGAGTTAGGAATTTGCCAGTGCGGATTGTCTACACAGTGAGGAACATGATAGCCCTGAGGATTTTGCTACTCAAAATTCCGACCGTTGCTGTGCTATGCGCCAGCTGTTCCAAAATATCTATCCACCTAACGGCCATATCATTGAAGGGCATTTATGTCTTATCATGTCGGGCTGATCCCTAGGCTATAAATAGCCGCCCCTACAACCACTAGCTGGTTGGCTGCTCTGAGAGAAACTGACACTTGTCATTTGAGAGCAACCCATCCTCGAAGGACTTTGAGCGAAAACCATCAAGTGAGGAAAAACCAAAAACCCAAAACCCAAACACCTACAAACCCCAAGTGATTGAGCATCACCGAAGAGATTGATCCTGAGTGGATCCGACGCTTGTTACCTTTGAATACTATGCTTCTTCTAGACGGTTAGGCGTCATGGTCTAGAGCATCCAAGAGGAATTGTGGATCGCCAGGTGACCAAGTTTGTGAAGGTTTGGAAGTCGCCTGAAGACTTACCACGAGTGATTGGACGAGGTCTGTGTAACCTTAGTTCAAGGAGAATACGGTGAGGACTGGGTGTCTTGGACTAAGTGTCCTTGACTGGGTGTCCGGGACTGTGTGTCCTCGAGTTTAAATGCTCAGCCGCTCCAACCAGACGTACAACTGAGATAGCAGTTGGAACTGGTCTACCAAATCATTGTCTTCACTGAGCTTACTGGTTCTATTTCCTCAACTCTTTCTTTTCCTCATAACTATGTTGTATGTTTGTTCATATCTGTGTTTGAAGACTTTGACTGAAGACTTTCTCAATTTCCTCAGATTCAATTTCTTCAGTCTGTTTATCTTCATCCTGTGTTATCCTGTGATTACGCTTCCTGTACTCTGTGCCTGTCTTCATTTCATCATGATGACTATGCTTGTATTCTGTTGTGTTTACTTTTGAGTACTTATTCCGCTGCTAGTAGTTCTTCGCTAAGGAATTTCCTCACCGGCAAATTCCTCAGTGAAGAATTTCATAAAAATCGCCTATTCACCCCCCCTCTAGTCGATATAACGCACTTTCAATTGGTATCAGAGCAAGGTACTCCCTTGTTCTGTGTGATTTTGGTTTAACCGCCTGGAGTTTTAGTTATGTCGACCGCAGGTATGATCAAGGTCTCTGCTGGGTGTCCTACCTTCGATGGGACGGACTACCCCTACTGGAAGAATAAGATGCGAATGCATCTTGAAGCAATTGATAACGATCTCTGGTATGTTGTGGAAAATGGTGTTCCCTCAGTCACACCTTCTCTGAATGCTGCCAATGTGAAGAGATTGAAGCAACTCGACTCTCAAGCGAAGAATATCATATGTGGCCATCTGAGCAAAGGACAGTATGGCAGAGTGAGTGCTTTGGAAACAGCGAAGCTTATCTGGGATAGGTTGTCCAAAGTGAATGAAGGAGTCTCAACTCAGCGTGACTCTCGAGTTGATGTTCTTCGCAATCTCTTCAACCGCTTCAAAAGACTCGACAATGAAAATGTTCAACAAACCTTCGATCGCCTCACTGACATCTCAAATGAGCTTCAAGCACTTGGTGCCACTGACATCACCGACCATGAGGTGGTGAAGAAATTGCTGAGATCGCTTGATTCTTCATTTGACACTCTGGCATTGATGATACAAAAACATGCTGATTACAAGTCACTTGATCCCGCTGATATTCTCGAGAGGCTAAATACTCATGAGTTCCAACTTGCTGAAAAGAGAGATCTCTATGGTTCAAGCTATGGCAGAACACGTGCACTGAAGGCCAAGGCAGTATCTAAGTCCGAAGATGACGACTCTGATAGCAGCCTTGGTGATCCTGAAGAACTGAGCCATGATCTGGCTCTGCTCGTGAAGAAGTTCCAAAAGTTCTCAAGACGTGGTCGCCTTGGAACATCCTAAAGGAGCAATGATTCCTCATCCAGTGACTACAAGAAGAGGCTCTGTCACAAGTGCAAGAAACCTGGACATTTCATTCAAGATTGTCCGCAGTGGGAAAAGGAATCAAAGAAGAAGAAATACAAGGATTACAGTTCTGATGATGCAAAGAAAAAGAAGAAATCCACAAAATCCTCATCATCAAAATCCTAAAGCCTTCATATCACAAGAAGAGCAGCTCCAAGAAGGCCAGGGCATTCATTGGCAAGGAAATGGACTCTGAGGCTGAATCTGAAGAAAATGAGGAAGAGGAGTCATCTGAGGAGTCCGAATCCGGAGTGGCGAGCCTTGCTCTCGCTACTGCATTCGTCAGTAAGTCTATCTTCAACATTGAGGAAAATGACCTCACCAACAAGGCTGATGAAGGGGATGATGACTACGCTCCCACCTATTGCTTCATGGCAAAGGATGCCAAGGTACTCAAATATACCTCCTCTGTATCAAGTGAGAATGAATCTGATGAAAACCTTAAGCCCAGCTATTCAAACTTGCTAAGATTGCTATAAAACAACAAAGGGCTTTAGAAAAGGTTCAAAACATGCTAAATAAAAGTGATGATATGTTGGGTGAAGAAATGGATCGCACTGAAACTTTGACTGAAAATCTTCAGAGACTTCAGTCCAAGCTTTACAAACTTCAAAGTCATCATAACACTCTCTTATCGGATCATGAGAAGCTTTCTTATGAATTTCTTCAAAGAAAGCAAGACCTTGAGAAGCTAAGAGTGAGTTATGAAGATCTTCAGAAGGAGTGTGATTCATTACTTGCTCAACAAATCAACGCATCTCAGCAAGAATTTGTTCCTCCATGCTTGAAGTGCATTGAACGTGAATCTGCTAATTCTTCACATGAATGTTCAAATGCTGCTAATGTTTCAAATTCTTCACATGCCTCTGCTATCACTAATTCCTCATCTGAGGACATTGCTAGTATCACTGACAATGCAGGGCTGAAGGAATTGTACACAACAGGCATGTACAAAAGCCTCAAAGGGCATCAGGCTCTTTGTGATGTGCTTAAAAAGCAAATCCTCAACAGGAACCCCAGGAAAGAGGGTATCGCCTTTGAGAGGAAACTCAATGCTGATGGTACATATTGGAAGCCTGAGCAGTACCCCAAAACTACATGGGTTGCTGCAAAGGGACCTCCAGTTGATCCATCTAACTTATCTGGATTTGCATGTGAATCTCCTCATTCTGATGATGAGTCAATTGACTCCAACTATAAGCTATTCAAAAATCATAATGGTGAAGTATTTGCTAGATATGTTGGCACTAACTGCAGGAATGGCTCCCCTGTGAAGAAAATCTGGGTTCCCAAAAGATGCATTGAAAATCTTCAGGTTAATGTCATCATGATGCCACCTGTAAAGAATAGGAACCCCAGATCAAATTCTTTATATGGACCAAATTCTTCATATGGATCGAAGTCCTCATATGAACATCATCGTGCTAACCCGTCTGTTTCGCAGGGAAGATCTAAGGATTATGGATATGTGCATTATTCTTCAAATCATTATGTCCATAAGTCCTCAAAGAATTTCTCTGCTTACTCTTATGCTTACTCTAACCCCTCTTATGTGAAACGAAATGGACTGGCTTCTATGCCATCCTTCTTGTATGGAGCTCGCAGAATGATGAACTCTTTGCCACCCCTTCAGATGTGGGTGGTGAAGAAAAAGAACTAATCTCTTCTGCAGGGTCAGGTCTCCAGACGCACGTAATCGTCTGAAGAATTTGCTGGAGACCTGAGCTTGCCTGAAAGGACGCAGGCTAATCATGAAGAAATGAACTTTCATTTCTCACGTCCTCATATTGCTTTATCAGTTCTTTTACTTGATGAAATTGATCTAATGAATTGATGTCATATTCTTCACTAATGAAGTATATGAGTTTGTAAGCTGCACTAATTCATTTGCATGATGATCAACCCAAAGCCACTGAGTGGGTCCTCGATAGTGGATGTACAAACCACATGACTGGTGACAAGAATCTATTGATGGATGCTCCATTATCACCATCGCATCTGAAGCATATCATCTTTGCTGACAAAGGCAAAAGTCAGGTATTGGGTATAGGTAAGGTTGCGATTACAAAGGATCGACACATGGACAAAGTCATGCTTGTTGAGTCCTTAGGATACAACCTTATGTCTGTCTCAATGCTTTGTGATCTTGATATGCTTGTTGTCTTTGGCAAGTACCGTTGTGTTGTGATTATGGAAGCTGACAATTCCAAAGTCTTCGAAGGCTTTAGGAGAGGAGACCTGTATATTTTTGATTTCTCTACAGAACCACAACCAGCCGTGTGCTTACTTGCAAAAGGTTCAGAAGGCCGGCTCTGGCATCGACGACTTGGTCATGCAGGCATGAGGAATTTGCACACGCTTGCGAAGAAGAAGCATGTCATTGGCATCGAGAATGTCAAATTCCTCAAGGATCACCTATGCGGAGCCTGTGAAGCTGGGAAGATGACCAAGGCCAAGCATCCAGCGAAGACTATCATGACCACCACTCGCCCATTTGAATTGCTTCAAATGGATCTCTTTGGTCCTAATCATTATTCTGCTATCTCAAATGAAGCATCTCAATATGGCTTTGTTATTGTTGATGATTATTCTCATTACACATGGGTACACCTTGTTACTTACAAACATGAAGTGCAGGAAGTCTTCAAACGATTTTCCTCGAGGGCTTCAACTAACTTTGGTGTGAATATCAAGCACATCAGAAGTGACAATGGCACTGAGTTCAAGAATTCTAGTCTCGATGACTATCTTGATGAACTTGGTATTACTCATGAGTTATCTGCTCCTTACACTTCTCAGCAGAACGGTGTCGTGGAGCGCAAGAACAGGACTCTTGCTGAGATGGCTCGCACTATGCTTGATGAATACAAAATGCCTCCTCGTTTCTGGACTGAGGCAATTGATACTGCGTGCCACATCATCAACAGAGTATATCTTCACAAATTCTTCAAAAAGACTGCCTATGAACTCCTCAATGATAAGAAACCCAATGTAAGTTATTTCAAAGTCGTCGGTGCTAAATGTTGGATTGGAGATCCTCACCACAACTCAAAATTTGCACCAAAAGCACATGAAGGTTTTATGCTTGGTTACGGAAAGGACTCGCACACCTACAGAGTCTTCAACAACGTTCTTCACAAAGTTGTTGAAACTGTAGATGTGCGGTTCGATGAAACTAATGGCTCGCAAAGAGAGCACCTACCTACTTTGATAGATGAACCAGCACCTGAGGAAACTATCAAGTTCAAGGCTACTGAGGATGTCATTCCTACTGAAGAATCTGCTGAAGAATTCATTCCAGAACATGAAGAACATCGAGCTAATGCACCTGAAGAAAAGGGTGCTGAAGAAAATGCTGATCAAACTCTTCAACGACAACCAGCTCATCCTCGCATTGCAAAAGAAGTGCAAGTTGAAAAGATCATCAATGACATCAAAGCGCTAGGTCCTCTCACACGCTCAAAAGCTTCACATTTTTCTAACTTTTGTGGGCAGTATGCTTTTGTCTTTATTACAGAGCCCACTAAGGTAGATGAAGCATTTCTGGAGCCTGAGTGGATTCAGGCCATGCAAGTAGAATTACATCAGTTCGAGCTCAACAATGTCTGTGAACTGGTCAAACGTCCAGATCCTCGCAAGCACAATATCATCGGCACAAAGTGGATCTACCGCAACAAGCAAGATGAAAATGGCCTTGTTGTGAGGAATAAGGCATGGCTTGTAGCTCAAGGCTACACGTAGGTTGAAGGAATTGATTTCGATGAAACTTTTGCACCTGTTGCTAGACTTGAGGCTATTCGCATATTACTTGCTTATGCTAACCATCATGATATCACTCTATATCAAATGGATGTGAAAAGTGCATTCCTCAATGGTAAGCTTGAGGAAGAAGTATATGTTGCTCAACCCCCAGGTTTTGAAGATCCAAAGAATCCTAACAAAGTCTTCAGACTCAACAAGGCCCTCTATGGCCTCAAGCAGGCCCCACGGGCTTGGTATTGTAGTTTGAAGGAACTCTTCATGAAGAAAGGCTTCAAACCCAGTTCACTCGACCCTACTCTTTTCACTAAATCTTATGATGGTGAATTGTTTGTGTGCCAAGTATATGTTGATGATATTATCTTTGGCTATACTGACCAACGTTATAGTGATGAATTTGCCTATATGATGAGTGAAGAATATCAAATGTCTAGTATGGGAGAGTTGAAATTTTTCTTAGGTCTTCAATTCGTCAACAACACAATGGCATATTCATATCTCAGGAGAAATACCTCAAGGATGTACTGAGGAAATTCGGCATGCAAGATTGCAAAGGCGTCAAAATTCCTATGCCCACAAGTGGCCATCTGTGCACTGATGAAAATGGTATTGACTTCGATCATAAGGTATACCGCTCCATGATAGGTTCCTTATTATACTTATGTGCATCTAGGCCAGATATAATGCTTAGTGTTTGCATGTGTGCCCGATGTCAAGCTGCACCGAAGGAATCACACCATAAGGTCGTGAAGCATATTCTTCGATATCTAGCTCACACACCAACACTTGGATTATGGTACCCCAAGGGCTCGGCCTTTGACCTTGTTGGATATTCTGACTCTGACTATGCTGGCGATCGTGTGGATCGCAAGTCAACATCAGGTACATGTCATTTCCTCGGACGATCTTTGGTCTGTTGGTCCTCGAAGAAATAGAACTACGTATCACTATCTACTGCTGAAGCTGAGTACATTGCCGCTGGTTCTTGTTGTGTCCAATTGCTATGGATGAAGCAAACTCTCAAGGACTACGGCGTCAACATGAAGAATGTGCCTCTCTTATGTGACAATGAGAGTGCCATCAAGATTGCTCACAACCCAGTTCAGCACTCGAAGACAAAGCACATTCAGATTCGTCATCATTTTCTTTGTGATCATGTGTTGAAGGGCGACATTTCTATTGAGCATGTGAAGACTGAAGAACAGCTAGCCGATATCTTCACAAAGCCCTTGGATGAGAAGAGATTTAGCAAGTTGCGGTGTGAGCTAAATATCCTAGAATCTTCGAATGTTCTTTGAAAAGGACACTCATCCTAACACTTATGCAAAATTGATGACTTAGATGTGCAACACATGAAGAAATGTTTTACTTCAATCAATGAAGAATAACACTCTTAGTGTGAAGAAATTAATGAAGAATTTGATTCTCAGAACCCTACGATAATTGTATGTGGTGTCTGAAATCATCATTCTTATACGGTGGGTCACGCCAGCACCAAAAGTTGAAATTCCTCAAATTATTTATATTCTTCAACTTTGCATAATCTTCACTGGTTTCGTTGTTTTTCTTCACTGGCTGTATATATATATATATGAGTTTATGTCCTCTACAGCATTCACTTATTGCTATTTCTTCAAGTTGGTTTTCTGCTAAGTGAAGGTGATCGGACCCTTCCCCTCTATGCTATACTCAACTCAATCTGTTCACAAATTCTTCATGTGCGTTCTATTTTAAACTCGTTCAAAATCTTCACTGTGTCCTTATTAGCTAAAGAAATTGAGGATGGAATTTTAAACTAATCTTATCCAAATTTTCGGTTTTGCCACTCAAATCGTTCCGCATCCCACGATAAATTTTTAATTCACCCACGATCTTACACGATCTCCACTACACAGTACATGGGTGACACATGTCGTGTGAAGGAGAAGGGTAAGGGGCACGTTCGTCCAAAATCTTCGGGCGAACAGTTTTTCACTGCTACTATAAATAACCCCTCATCCCTTCCTCACTTCCTTTACTCCGCTTGATCTCTCTCTCCCACTCGAGCTTCCCAAACCCTAGCGCCGCCGCTACTCCATCGTCGCCGGTGAGGAAGAGCTTCACTGTCTCGACCTCGTCGTCGTACTCGCGCCGATCGCGTAAATCTTCACCTCCGCCGCCGCCGTAGACGTCTTCCTCCGCCAAGTTAGGGCGTGGAATATCTACACCGACGAACTCCACTGTTTCACCTCACTGTTCGTCGTGTTCTTCATTCAGGGTAATTAAAAGTTACTTTTACTGCCCTCTTTGATTCGAAGTTTCTCTATAAAATCTTCAAAGGTGTTTTATTCTTCAAATCGTCACACACTAAACACCTCACATGTCATCTGTTCTTGATTCGTTTCTCTAAGCATCATTTTTCTTCAAGATTTCTCAATTGTCTGGATCCTCGATCTATACAACTCTGGAACCTAAGACAAAAAACTCTTAGTGAAAATCTTCAAGACTCATCTGGTCAAATTCCTCAAACTTGTTCTTTTTGAAAAACCTTCTGAGAACGCATATGACCTCTCCAAATTCCTCGCAACTATATTGTGTTCACAGGTACACATGTCAGCTGCTGAAGCACTAGGTTCTCATCAACTTAACTCATTTGCAGCGTTCCTCGAAGAAAAGTTGCATACTTCTTCAGAGAATTCGATTGTTCAAATTCCTCAACTGAAGAAAATGGCTGATGGTAAAAGGCCACAGAAGGGAGGAAAGAGGCCTGAGGTAAATATAGCGTTTGAGATCCCTGATGACATATATGCTGGGTACTGCACACCTACTGAGGAAACCAAGAATGAGCGCAAAGTGCGCAAACAGAGGATAGAGAGGAGATGGGCAAGAGAATGGAGGGAGTACAGATATGTCACTCCTAAGTACATGAAGAAATTCGCACTCAATCCTCCATGCCCAAGAGCTCCATTGGCGCCTGGCCAAGTAGCAGATCCCACCAGCCTCAAGCGCGGTGAGGACTATCCTGATGAATGGGCCAAGCTCCAAGGCAAGTTGGCCAAGCAAGCCAGAGAAGCAGTGAGGAAATTCAATGAAGACTCTGCTGTGGCTGCTGCTGCCTCTGCTGAGGTCTCTGTCAAGCCAAGGAAATCCATGCCTAAGAAGCCTGCTCGTAAGACAAGTGCTTCACCAATAGTGCCCTCACGGCCAAGTTCCTCAGCTGCGCCCTCATGGCTAGACTCTTCAAGGTCCTCACGACCAATCCCTCAAGCTGCTCCTTCAAAATCCTCAGCACCTCCTCCAAAGTCCTCAGCTGTTCCGACAAAGTCCTCAGCACCTGCGCATCTGGCCTTGTGCCAAAGGACTACAGGCATCTCGATTGCCTCTGGTGTCTTAGCAAGCTCCTTAGCTGCACCAAATTCTTCATCTGGCCCCACTCTAATGAAGACCAAGGCAACTGCTGGACGAGGTCCTCGGCCAAGTCCTCAAAAGAAGCAAGTCGCTTTCCAAGTGCCATCTGAAGAAGATGAAGCTGATGATGATGAACTTGCAGAAATCATCAGAGACAGACAAGTTAGGGCCACTAGAGCCAAAGGCACACCTCTGCCACTGCTTTTGGATCCCAAGCTGATCCTCGACTACATTGATCTCTGGCACAAGGACCCAAATACTCCTATGCCTGACTTCAAGCTGACGCCTGGTCAAAATCACATGCTGACTCATTTCATCCAAGAGTAGAAATGGAAATATGATCAGGCCAGGAAGATCAAGAAGGCCCAGTACAGAAAGGAGAAATACCTGAAGAACAATGTTGTCACTATGACCACTGATGAACTTGTAAAAATCCAATCTGAAATCAAAACCCTCAACGATGACTTCCAAGCCTACTATGCTGATTGGCAAGGAGCCAAAGTTAGATTTGTAAAGATAACTAAATAGTTCACTTCAAATGTTGCTGCCCCAACGCAACAGGAAATTCCTCAAGCTGAAGCATCTGCTCAGCCGACCGAAGAACATGCCAGCACCGCTGATGACAATCAGGCTGCTGAAGAAAATGTGAGTTCCATGGCTGATGACTGCATTCCAGCCACTGAAGAAATTGCCAGGGCACCCACTAGTGGTGTGCCTGAAGAAACTGAAGAACTCAGGGCAACTGCATCAGTTGTGCCTGAAGAAAATCAACCAGATTCCTCAGCTGCTCCTGCACCAACTTCAACTCCAATCCTTCCATCTGCATCAGATGTGAAGAAGACCAAGGCTGCAGAGCGTGCTGGAGTGCAGAAAAGGAAAGCATCAGCTGCTTCAGATTCTTTAGCTCCGAAGAAAATGAAGCTTATGACAAGCTCATTTACACATTCGATTGATGATGTTCCTGTTGGGGAACGTAGTAATTTCAAAAAAATTCCTACGCACACACAAGATCATGGTGATGCATAGCAATGAGAGGGGAGAGTGTGATCTACGTACCCTTGTAGACCGACAGCGGAAGCGTTAGCACAACGCGGTTAATGTAGTCGTACGTCTTCACGGCCCGACCGATCAAGCACCGAAACTACGGCACCTCCGAGTTCTAGCACACGTTCAGCTCGATGACGATCCCCGGACTCCGATCCAGCAAAGTATCAGAGAAGAGTTCCGTTAGCACGACGGCGTGGTGACGATCTTGATGTACTACCGTCGCAGGGCTTCGCCTAAGCACCGTTACAATATTATCGAGGATTATGGTGGAAGGGGGCACCGCACACGGCTAAGAATATGATCACATGGATCAACTTGTGTGTCTAAGGGTGCCCCCTGCTCCCGTATATAAAGGATCAAGGGGGGGTGCGGCCGGCCAGGAGGAGGGCGCGCCAGGAGGAGTCCTACTCCCACCGGGAGTAGGATTCTCCCCCTTTCCTAGTTGGAATAGGATTCAGGAAGGGGGAAAGAGGACAGAGAGAGGGAAGGGGGGGCGTCGCCCCCTCTCCTTGTCCTATTCAGACTAGGGGGGGAGGGGCACGCGGCCCAGCCCTGGCCACCTCTCCTCTCTTCCACTAAAGCCCACTAAGGCCCATATACCTCCCGGGGGTTTCGGTGACCTCCCGGTACTCCGGTAAAATCTCGATTTCACCCGGAACACTTCCGATATCCAAATATAGGCTTCCAATATATCAATCTTTATGTCTCGACAATTTCGAGACTCCTCGTCATGTCCGTGATCACATCCGGGACTGCGAACAAACTTCGCTACATCAAAAAGCATAAACTCATAATATAACTGTCATCGAAACCTTAAGCGTGCGGACCCTACGAGTTCGAGAACAATGTAGACATGACCGAGACACGTCTTCGGTCAATAACCAATAGTGGAACCTGGATGCTCATATTGGCTCCTACATATTCTACGAAGATCTTTATCGGTCAGACCGCATAACAACATACTTTGTTCCCTTTGTCATCGGTATGTTACTTACCCGAGACTCGATCGTCGGTATCTCAATACCTAGTTCAATCTCGTTACCGGCAAGTCTCTTTAGTCGTTTCGTAATACATCATCTCACAACTAAATCATTAGTTGCAATGCTTGCAAGGCTTATGTGATGTGCATTACCGAGAGGGCCCAGAGATACCTCTCCGACAATCGGAGTGACAAATCCTAATCTCGAAATACGCCAACCCAACATGTACCTTTGGAGACACCTGTAGAGCTCCTTTATAATCACCCAGTTACGTTGTGACATTTGGTAGCACACAAAGTGTTCCTCCGGCAAACGGGAGTTGCATAATCTCATAGTCATAGGAACATGTATAAGTCATGAAGAAAGAAATAGCAACATACTAAACGATTGGGTGCTAAGCTAATGGAATGGGTCATGTCAATCACATCATTCTCCTAATGATGTGATCCCGTTAATCAAATAACAACTCTTTTGTTTATGGTTAGGAAACATAACCATCTTCGATTAACGAGCTAGTCAAGTAAAGGCATACTAGTGACACTCTGTTTGTCTATGTATTCACACATGTATTATGTTTCCGGTTAAAACAATTCTAGCATGAATAATAAACATTTATCATGATATAAGGAAATAAATAATAACTTTATTATTGCCTCTAGGGCATATTTCCTTCAGTCTCCCACTTGCACTAGAGTCAATAATCTAGTTCACATCGCCATGTGATTCAACACTAAGAGTTCACATCACCATGTGATTAACACCCATAGTTCACATCGTCATGTGACCTATACCCAAAGGGTTTACTAGAGTCAATAATCTAGTTCACATCATTTATGTGATTAACACCCAAAGAGTACTAAGGTGTGATCATGTTTTGCTTGTGAGATAATTTTAGTCAACGGGTCTGTCACATACAGATCCGTAAGTATTTTGCGAATTCTATGTCTACAATGCTCTGCACTGAGCTACTCTAGCTAATTTCTCCCACTTTCAATATGTATCTAGATCAAGACTTAGAGTCATCCAGATCTGTGTCAAAACTTGCATCGACGTAACTTTTTACGACAAACCTTTTTTTACCTCCATAATCGAGAAATATTTCCTTATTCCACTAAGGATAATTTTGACCAATGTCCAGTGATCTATTCTTAGATCACTATTGTACTCCCTTGCTTAACACAATGTAGGGTATACAATAGATCTGGTACACATCATGGCATACTTTATAGA
Source organism: Triticum urartu (assembly GCF_003073215.2). Taxonomy (NCBI): domain Eukaryota; kingdom Viridiplantae; phylum Streptophyta; class Magnoliopsida; order Poales; family Poaceae; genus Triticum; species Triticum urartu. The sequence continues at coordinate 108,794,603 of NC_053024.1, read as the reverse complement.
ACCTATGGCTGAGGCATAGGGAATGACTTTCATTCTCTTTCTATCTTCTGCCGTGGTCGGGCTTTGAGTCTTACTCAATTTCATACCTTGTAACACAGCCAAGAACTCTTTCTTTGACTGTTCCATTTTTGAACTACTTCAAAATATTGTCAAGGTATGTACTCATTGAAAAAACTTATCAAGCGTCTTGATCTATCTCTATAGATTTTGATGCTTAATATGTAAGCAGCTTCACCGAGGTCTTTCTTTGAAAAACTTCTTTAAAAACACTCCTTTATGCTTTGCAGAATAATTCTACATTATTTCCGATCAACAGTATGTCATTCACATATACTTATCAGAAATGCTGTAGTGCTCCCACTCACTTTCTTGTAAATACAGGCTTCACCGCAAGTCTGTATAAAACTATATGCTTTGATCATGCTATCAAAGCGTTTATTCCAACTCCGAGAGGCTTGCACCAGTCCATAAATGGATCGCTGGAGCTTGAACACTTTGTTAGCTCCTTTTGGATCGACAAAACCTTCCAGCTGCATCATATACAACTCTTCTTCCAAAAATCCATTCAGGAATGCAGTTTTGACATCCATTTGCTGGATTTCATAAAATGCGGCAATTGCTAACATGATTCGGACAGACTTAAGCATAGATACGAGTGAGAAACTCTCATCATAGTCAACACCTTGAACTTGTCGAAAACCTTTTTGCGACAATTCTAGCTTTGTAGATAGTAACACTACTATCAGCGTCCGTCTTCTTCTTGAAGATCCATTTAATCTCAATGGCTCGCCGATCATTGGGCAAGTCAATCAAAGTCCATACTTTGTTCTCATACATGGATCTCATCTCAAATTTCATGGCCTCAAGCCATTTCGCGGAATCTAGGCTCATCATCGCTTCCTCATAGTTCGCAAGTTCATCATGGTCTAGTAACATGACTTCCAGAACAGGATTACCGTACCACTTTGGTGCGGATCTCACTCTGGTTTACCTACGAGATTCGGTATTAACTTGATCTGAAGTTACATGATCATCATAATTAGTCTTCCTCACTAATTGGTGTAGTAGTCATAGGAACAGATTTCTTGTGATGAACTACTTTTCAATAAGGGAGAAGGTACAATTACCTTATCAAGTTCTACTTTCCTCCCACTCACTTCTTTCAAGAGAAACTCCTTCTCTAGAAAGGATACATTCTTAGCAACGAATGTCTTGCCTTCGGATCTGTGATAGAAGGTGTACCCAATAGTCTCCTTTGGGTATCCTATGAAGACATATTTCTCCGATTTGGGTTTGAGCTTATCAGGATGAAACTTTTTCATATAAGCATCACAATCCCAAACTTTAAGAAACGACAACTTTGGTTTCTTGCCAAACCACAGTTCAGATTGTGTCGTCTCAACGGACTTAGATGGTGCCCTTTTAAACGTGAATGCAGCTGTCTTTAATGCATAACCCCAAAACGATAGTGGTAGATCGGTAAGAGACATCATAGATCGCACATATCTAATAAAGTACGGTTATGATGTTCGGACACACCATTATGCTGTGGTGTTCCAGGTGGCGTGAGTAGTGAAACTATTTCACATTGTTTTAACTGAAGGCCAGACTCGTAACTCAAATATTTTACCTCTGCGGTCATATCGTAGAAACTTTTATTTTCTTGTTACGATGATTCTCCACTTCACTCTGAAATTATTTGAACTTTTCAAATATTTCAGACTTGTGTTTCATTAAGTAGATATACCCATATCTGCTCAAATCATCTGTGAAGGTCAGAAAATAATGATACCCGCCACGAGCCTTAACACTCATCGGATCTCATACATCAGTATGTATTATTTCCAATAAGTCAGTTGCTCGCTCCATAGTTCTGGAGAACGGCGTTTTAGTCATCTTGCCCATGAGGCATGGTTCGCAAGCATCAACTGATTCATAATCAAGTGATTCCAAAAACCCATTAGCATGGAGTTTCTTCATGCGCTTTACACCAATATGACCTAAACGGCAGTGCCACAAATAAGTTGCACTATCATTATTAACTTTGCATCTTTTGGTTTCAATATTATGATTATGTGTATCACTATGATCGAGATCCAACGAAGTATTTTCTGGACTGCTAGTCAAGCCAATTTCTATTCCTCAGTGCTGTTCAACAAGGAGAAGATTTTCTACCATGAGCATATTCCTCACGTGGATATGGAATCTCTGCCGTGCTTCGCACCAGTCCTCTGTGTTCTTCACGATGCTGGACTGCTCAATTTTTGCTCTGACATCTGGATTGGAATGAAGAACTGATTCTTCAATTCTATGCAACGCTGCACATCACCGGAAATGCTGAAGATGTGAATTCATGGGTGCTGGACTGGATGTATGAAAACACTCACTACACTGCACCAGCCTCTGAATTGCTTTGTGCTCTACCACTCAGTCCTCCCCTTGAAGAAGCTCGCTGCATCTACAGTGAACCTGAGCTCACACATCATTACATGCAAGTGCTGATGAAGCCTTTGAAACCAGGTCAGGCACCACGAACATAATTCCTCGTGAAGGAATTGCTGTACGTGCCCAGAACTGTCTATCATATTGTTACAAGGACAATCAGTCCTATCAAAGGCCACGACTCATCTGATGAGGAAATTGTTGGCATCATGAAGAATCTGGTATTCAACATCGTTCATGGCATTCCTGTCAACTATCATGATTTCTTCATACGGACTATGGCCAATGTTGCACTGTCTCCGTTTGAGCTGAAGCCTTATGCACCTTGGATCATGAGATTCCTCAGGACAAGGTCTTCACTCAACTACAAAGATGATTTCCAGAATCATCTCAGCTACTTGCCCCCAATTGAAGTCCTCAAGCAGACATATTCCTCAGTTGATGGAAAGGGCAAGGCACCACCTGTAATTGATGAAGGCATTCGTCCATTGGATGGTCAGTTTCGCAAAGCTGCATCTTATTCCACCAATGATGACTCTGCCACACATGACTCTGCCAATGCTCCCAAGTCCACTCCTCAAGCCACTGCTCCGCGCGTGATTACAGATCGTGAACTTCTGCTTAGTCTTCACCAGAAGGTGGATCGAAATCACAAATGGGTTAAGCGTCAGTTTGGTTCACTTCTTCACAACATGACTGCCACACAAAATGCAGTGAAGAAAAACCACTACTACCTCCATCAAGTCTTTGGTCGCACCTGGGCAATCCTGTCTCATCTGTATGGTGAAGAAGATCTGAAGAACATGGGTATTAATGAAGATTTTGACTGGTCTGCACGTCCACCGAAGAAATTCAAGAAGGTCAAGGTTCCTTCTCTGGTGGCCAGCTCATATTCTTCATCGCGCGACACTGATGAACATGAAGATTTAGACGACACTGCGGCAGGCCCTACATCAACCAACGACCCCAACAATGCTGGCGCTCCTTCATCAACTTGATTATCTTCAGGGGCGTTAGTCCTCAGTTTCGATCCTTTTGGTCATTTGATGACAAAGGAGGAGAAATTTGAGTTAGTCTTCAAGCGGGTCTATTTTATCGCCCATATACAATGTTTTTTCGCTAAGTTACAACTCTCGTTCTTCTGAAACTTTATTGGATCGAGTTGTAATCTTAAACCCGGTGGTGCTCTGATACTTTTGATGCACTATGCTCTGATACTCTTTTCTGCATGCTTATTCCTCGTCAATATTATTGCACGCATACTGAATTTCATCAGGCACCATATTTCATCATGCATTTCAAATTCTTCATATTATATGTTAAATGCGTGTATGAATTACAAGATATAGGGAGAGATCTCCATGATTCAACTCTTCAAGTGTGCATTGCTTCAAAAGCAAATTCCTCACTATGCACATCTTCAGGGGGAGTTCTTATATATCTTGCAATCAAATTCCTAAATATCAGTATTTACACTTCATATGTTTATCCTCGTTGAAAACTTAACCTATATTGTCATCAATCACCAAAAAGGGGGAGATTGTAAGTGCATCTAGTGCCCCTTAGTGATTTTGGTGTATTGAAGACTTATAGGTTAAGGGACTAATGCGTGTGTGAGTGTACACAGGTCTATAAGTCTATGAGGAGTTTGATATTTACAGGAAAAGTCGACCCCTAAAAATGAATATCTTCGACTGAAGATTTTGGTATTTTTGAAGACCTTCATGAAGACTTTGAAAGTGAAGAAATTGGTGTGTCCGTGAAGACTTGATATTCATGCGAGGAATATGAAGCTTGAAGACTTTTGTTTTCATAGTTTTGTTTTTCTCTTTCTTGAGTCATAGGAAACACCATACTGTTAAAGGGGGTCGAGGAAATACTAAGGAAAAATTACCATGTGATGCTCAATTCAAAATCCTACACCTACCAATCCCTTCGAGTGAAGCCATTGGAAATCTCATACAGTTCAATACAATTTCTTCAGTGACAGAGACGAAGTTCTTCTGGTCTCTGAGGAATTTGTCCTGACTGAGGAGTTAGGAATTCGCCAGTGCGGATTGTCTACACAGTGAGGAACATGATAGCCTTGAGGATTTTGCTACTCAAAATTCCAACTGTTGCTGTGCTATGCGCCAGATGTTCCAAAATATCTATCCACCTAACGGTCATATCATTGAAGGGCATTTATGTCTTATCATGTCGGGCTGCTCCCTAGGCTATAAATAGCTGCCCCCTACAACCACTAGCTGGTTGGCTGCTCCGAGAGAAACTGACACTTGTCATTTGAGAGCAACCCATCCTCCGAGGACTTTGAGCGAAAATCATCAACTGAGGAAAAACCAAAAACCCAAAACCCAAACACCTACAAACCCCAAGTGATTGAGCATCACTGAAGAGATTGGTCCTGAGTGGATCCGATGCTTGTTACCTTTGAAGACTGTGCTTCTTTCAGACGGTTAGGCATCATGGTCTAGAGCATCAAAGAGGAATTGTGGATCGCCGGGTGACCAAGTTTGTGAAGGTTTGGAAGTCGCCTGAAGACTTACCACGAGTGATTGGACGAGGTTTGTGTGATCTTAGTTCAAGGAGAATACGGTGAGGACTGGGTGTCTTGGACTAAGTGTCCTTGACTGGGTGTCCGGGACTGTGTGTCCTCGAGTTTAAATACTCAGCCGCTCCAACCAGACGTATAACTGAGACAGCAGTTGGAACTGGTCTACCAAATCATTGTCTTCACCGAGCTTACTGGTTCTATTTCCTCAACTATTTCATTTCCTCATAACTGTGCTGTATGTTTGTTCATATCTGTGTTTGAAGACTTTGACTGAAGACTTTCTCAATTTCCTCATATTCAATTTCTTTAGTCTGTTTGTCTTCATTTTGTGTTATCCTGTGATTACGCTTCCTGTACTCTGTGCCTGTCTTCATTTCATCATGATGACTATGCTTGTATTCTGTTGTGTTTACTACGAGTACTTATTCCGCTGCTAGTAGTTCTTCGCTAAGGAATTTCCTCACCGGCAAATTCCTCAGTGAAGAATTTCATAAAAATTGCCTATTCACCCCCCCCCCTCTAGTCGATATAACGCACTTTCATGTTTAGCTTCAAGGGTGGAGTGCTGGTAGTGCGACACAAAGCAAGTAGGCAGATTGTATTCCATGTAAAAGATCGTAGTCTATGTAAAAGCTGGAAATGACACTTTCTTTCTATACAATGCAGTGCTTGTTTCCCACACATGACGGAAGAGATCACACAGAGAAATACTATTCACTCATGTCTACGGTCCCGATATTTTGGAAGAGGGTGGTCCACCCTAAAAGAATATTGACAACAAATATGACAAGGCAAGCATAGATGTAGTGAATCAATCATTTACTTGTGAGCTTACTAGGACAGGTATGCAGAATTGTAACTGCAATAAGAGACCGTCCAAAATCTGAATCAAGAAGTTTGTCTGGAACTTATTGTTTGCAACTAATCGACGTGAATAATTGGATATCATATTGAATGAGTAAGAAAGACAAGTAAAATTGTCAACAAACCCGGCATGCTGTAGTAATCTGGGACAATGTCACTACGACCAACAATCCAAAATGACTAGTGTATGTTCCTAGGGCTGGAATTTTGAAACCATGTGAACTTTATTGGTACTAAAGATTACTGAAATACATCTGAACCATTAAGTGTAGGTAGCACTTAGCACACAACAAACCCTAATGACAGTCCTGCCTAATGAGTAATGAATCAATTAGAAAATGGGTGATGAGGAGTGGCTGCTGAGTGTTGAGGACGTATCTCAGGATAAATCGGGTTGGCTTAGTGGGTGTTGCACGCCTGAGCCCTGAATGGACTGGGAAGGTAGGCACGACGGCGCGCCCTGGCAGCGGTGACGCTGTTGGCCAAGCGGCTCCTAACCTCCTGTTAGTCCGGCGTCTCCTCCTAGATTCATGCCGTCCGGGGACGGCAAGTCGCCAGCGAGGCAGGCGGCTGGGAGCGAATAGAGATCGGAAGCGCGCAGCAGAACATAGGGGAATCGGGGCCTCGGTCGACCCAAAATCCCAGGGTGGGCCGCGACCCACCATGGGCACTGATACGTCTCCAACGTATCTATAATTTTTGATTGCTCCATGCTATATTATCTACTGTTTTGGACTATATTGGGCTTTATTTTCCACTTTTATATTATTTTTGGGACTAACCTATTAACCGGAGGCCCGGCCTAGAATTGCTGTTTTGTTTTTGCCTATTTCAGTGTTTCGAAGAAACGGAATATCAAACGGAGTCCAAACGGAATAAAATCTTCGGGAACATGATTTTCTCACCGAACGTGATCCAGTAGACTTGGACCCTGCTCCAAGGAACAAAAGGGGCCCAGTAGACTTGGGCCCCTCGTTGCTCCTCCGGCGTACTTCTTCCTCCTATATATACACACGTACCCCCAAACGATCAGAACATGAGGCAAAAACCTAATTCCACCGCCGCAACTTTCTGTATCCACGAGATCCCATCTCGGGGCCTGTTCCGGAGCTTTGCCGGAAGAGGGCCGTCATCCCGGAGGGCTTCTACATCATCATAGCCTCTCCGATGAAGTGTGAGTAGTTTACCTCAGACCTTCGGGTCCATAGTTAGTAGCTAGATGGCTTCTTCTCTCTCTTTGAATCTCAATACAAAGTTCTCCCCCTCTCTTGTGGAGATCTATTCGATGTGATCTTCTTTTTGCGGTGTGTTTGTTGAGACCGATGAATTGTGGGTTTATGATCAAGTCTATCTATGAATAATATTTGAATCTTCTCTGAATTCTTTTATGTATGATTGGTTATCTTTGCAAGTCTTTTCGAATTATCCGTTTGGTTTGGCCAACTAGATTGGTAGTTCTTGCCATGGGAGAAGTGCTTAGCTTTGGGTTCGATCTTCCGGTGTCCTTACCGAGTGACAGAAGGGGCAGCAAGGCACGTATTGTATCGTTGCCATCGAGGATAACAAGATGGGGTTTATTTCATATTGCATGAATTTATCTCTCTACATCATGTCATCTTGCTTAAGGCGTTACTCTGTTTTTAACTTAATACTCTAGATGCATGCTGGATAGCGGTCGATGAGTGGAGTAATAGTAGTAGATGCAGAATTGTTTCGATCTACTTTTCACGGACTTGATGCTATATACATGATCATGCCTAGATATTCTCATAACTATGCTCAATTCTGTCAATTGCTCAACAGTAATTTCTTCACCCACCGTAAAATACCTATGCTCTTGAGAGAAGCCACTAGTGAAACCTATGGCCCCCGAGTCTATTCTCATCATATCAATCTCCATCACTTTAATCTTTCTTTGCTTTTTACTTTGCTTTTACTTTTTACTTTGCATCTTTATACCAAAAATACCAAAAATATTATATCTATCAGATCTCACTCTCATAAGTGACCGTGAAGGGCTTGACAACCCCTAATCATGTTGGTTGCGGGTAGCTATCGCTTTGTGTAGGTACGAGGGACTTGAGCGTGGGCTCCTACTGGATTGATACCTTGGTTCTCAAAAACTGAGGGAAATACTTACGCTACTCTGCTGCATCATCCCTTCCTCTTCGGGGAAAACCAACGCAAGCTCAAGACGTAACAGGCACCCTGTAGAGATACACACCCGAGCGGTGAACACACATTTTCGAAACCAAATTAGGAACATTTAGCTGACCAATTAAATGACTCTATTTTAATAATATTAGATTTGTATTTGAACAACTAAGCTTGTTTAGCTTGACGGGTGGAGCAGTGCTATTATGACACGAAGCACGTAAAAGGGGGAAACCCTAAGCATTTTTTTAGCAAAAGAGGGTTTCCCCTCTGATTTCTATTAAAGAAACCACCACGGAACCGACATGATCAATTAAACCCTCAGCATGATCAATTAAACCCTATTATGACTGTGCCATGGCAGATTTAAAGCTGCAAATCGGGGAAATGCTATTTAGCATCCATTGTTTGCTTCGAACTAAGAACTAAATTCTAAGAGCTAAAAAGAAAGTACAGTAACCAAGTTACGATCTATTTTCTGGTTGAGATCAAAAAGTTGTGGAGATATGAAGTACCACCTCTCTTGTGGCGCTGTGTAGGCATCGGGGGTGCGATGGCTGTCGGTGGCATTGAAGCAGATCTGCGATGGTAGATGGGTGCATCGGGGGATAAGTCCCGTTGCGGTGGAAGAGAAGGTCGTGTGAGCTTCCCCGGCAAAGAGGACGACGGCGACGATGAAGCAAGAGGACGCGATGCGAGGCTCTTGGTCCGTCACTATGGATGAGAAACGTCCATCTCTAGTAGTGGACGACGCGGTCTTGGTAGGCGCTCCGGTATGGTGGAGGATGGTAGCGATGGATGGGGTCAAGGACGGCGGCGATGGATGGGGTGGAGGACGGTGGCGATGGATGGGTGGCGGACGGAGGAGGCTGGTGTGGGGATGGTGTTCTAGCATGGACGGTGTATGAATGGGAAAATGGAGGGAGAGGTACGGGGAACCTTGTTTTTTGGACGCACTTGTCTGAAATATGGGAAAGTTACGAACTTAGCCCCCGTTTAAAATTTGGACGTCTCGTCGGTTGGGGATAGGACGGTAATCTCACATCTCGCAAATATTTGCCCAAAGAGATTTTGGGCGAGGAGAGGGTGTTTTGGCGGCCATGGTTGGCCCCCATGATGTATGAATGGGGCTAATAGGTAGGGCGGTTGTGTCACGTCTGAGTGAAGTTACAAACCTGCCCCTATTGAAAATATTTGCCTACATCGATTTCGGCCGAGTCGAGTTTGTTTTGCCGAACACCGTGTATGAATGGGGAAATGGAGGGAGAAATAGAGGTCTTTCGGATGAGCTTGAATCAAATGTGTTTCGCCGCCCATGTTTGGCGCCCACCGTGTCGGAATGGGCTCAGAGGCGGTCGTGTCACGTCTAATTGAAGTTACTAACCTACCCCTATCGAGAGTAGTGGAAATCAGGACGATGGATTGTCCATGTATGGGGTAGACAGTAATTTCCATCTCCCAAACACTTCGCTTCGGGTAGCCGATGTGGGAGTGGACATTTTGCCGCTTCTTTCAAATTTTGGGACAATAAGCATCCATGTTTACCATGGCAACTAAATCCGAATCCATTTTGTATTCCTATACGAATATTTATAAATCATTCTATGTGTTTTTATATACATCTTCAAAAGCACGACAAAGATGTATTCCACTGTCATATATGAATATGATTTACAAATGTCGATACTCGAATTCAGAAGCTAGAATCCAGTGTAAGGTGAATTCGAATATTTGGAACACTTTATGTCCAACTCGAATGTCACACGCAGCATAATGTGTACTCCCATTTAGATATGTACACAAGCGATGTATCAAGATTCAAATACCGAGTCAATCAACCAATAATGTACAAAACTAACAAACATATAAACACTTATAGAGTATATGGATCAATAATATCAACTAACATACATAAGCCAGGCCGCTGTACTTTTTTTGCTAGAAGAGCATCCTTTTTTTACCAAAGCTAGTACAGCATCTTAGCCCTTTTCGATGCGTGCCACTTATGGTTCATCTATACTACTATTATTGTTGAATGCACATTCAGCCCGATTGGCATATTTGTAGGTCTGTCACAGCAATCAAAATGAAATGTCTCCGAGTATTATCAATTAATACAGACTTGTGCTCAAATAAAATTACAAACCAAAAAACAAAAAACAATTATTACATGATCTCTAAAATAAATGGTTTGATCGAATACATGAACAAACAACACAAAGGTTATTCAACGATGGAAAGAACATTTCACCTATGATTTACCAAGTGGGAATTTAATTTCCTTTTTTCCTTTGGGACCTTAACAATGCGGTCAGTCTCAGCTTGCTTCATTTTGAAATCCACCAAATATTTAATGGTTGTCTTGAGTACTACTTGTGATTGTGTTGTTTACTTCCTCAACATGTCAACTTCATCTCTAAGTGCAGAAGCAAAATCTCTTCTACCACTAATTTAGCCTCTAGAGCATCAGCAGTTGGCAATTCATGATGCATGATGGGCCGGTGCAACTGTTGTGGGATGATACAACGTCCATGGGGACCTCGCTCTTTGATCTTGGGCTAACCTGTTTTGCCATTAAAGTTCCGATTGGATTCCGAAAAGTTGAAGTTAGCAAAACATCTCAACTGGGAGTTATAACAGCAAACCAGTTAATAAAACAAGGAAATAAAGAGTTTCAATTGCATGCTGAAAAGTAGTTATTAACATCATTGTAACTGGTTGTTGCAGCAGCAAGGCAGTTGAACAAACAAGTTTTGCAAAAGGTACCTGTTGTGGCATTGGAGTTTCTCTTAGATCCTGAAAAGTTGAGTAGCCAGTAACATGATTAGAGCAACCGGTTGCAGCAACAAAGCAGTTAAACATACAAGTTTTGCAAAAGGAACATGTTGTTGCATTGGAGTTTCTCTTGGATCCTGAAAAGCTGAGTAGTCAGTAACTTGATTAGAGCAACAAGTTACAGCAGCAAACCTGTTACACAAATATATTATTGAAAATGTACCTGCTGTGAAATTGGACTTCCAATTGGATCCTGAAAACTTGAAATTGGTAAGATGATTACAGCAACAAGTAACAGCAGCAAACCAGGTAAACAAGGAAGTTTCTCAAAACATACCTGTTGTGCCAATGGAGTTTCAGTTGGATCCTGCAAACTTGAATGTTAGCAATCAATAAATGAAGTTTTGCAAGATGCATAAGAAACTAACATCAAACTAGTAAAACTAACTAGTTTTGGCAACGTATTTAATTACACATGAACTAGTAAAACTAACAAGTTCATGGCAACGTATTAAACTAACAAGTCGGTACCGTTTACCAGCAACACAGACATCTGTAAATTTCTTTGATGTAAGCAAAATGATTCCAACACATGTATAAGTTAAAAAATGGTGTGCCTCATATAAACCTGATAGCTGTCTATCTATGAACATGCAAACATTACTAGTGCTACAAGTGATAACAGCAAACCATTTAGACAAGCAGGGTATTAGAACGTAAATTACACGTGAATTCTGCTGCACCCTAGAAGTACATATGACCAGCTATCTACATGCTTAAGTAGCTATTTAAGTTCAGGAAAACAGGTAATTCGTAATAGTAAGTATCAAACACATAGATGGGCGCAGTCTATAATAGGATTAACAGGCTATGGCATTATGTAATCAGTAGCAAACTAAATTAAGCCAAGCAACGTAATTGAACAATTTTGCAATAAGTGGCTAACTAAAATTCCGAGAAGCAGGTAACTGAACTTACGCTAGCTCTTTGTATAGGCACACTGCAACTTCTTTTTGGCTTACAAGGTTCTACGAAGGAGTCCATGGCATCAATTGCTTGGATATGCAGTCCCAATACTTCTTTCTTTCCACACTGCATTGGTAAGTCGAATGGTTAATCTGGTAAGATGGTGCATCCTTGATATGTTATATGAGGACGTGTAGTCAGACTAGTTGTAGCCACACACATCACAATGGCTTTTACTGTATATTTCATGCGATTACATTTGGCATATCGAGATCTAAGCAATCTACAATAGGATGAAAAGACTGGCATCCTTCACATTATTGGCAAACTCAGTTCATATAAACAAGTAATTCAACCATTCTGCGGGTAAATCAAAAGTGCCACTGGAATATTTTTCACTACCCCAATCATACACGCAAAAAGGGGCGACGCCACTATAGGGGCTGGTATGGGTGGCCGCCTTGGGTGGCTGGAAAGTGTGCACCTAGTTTGAGTCGTCTAGGTTGGCCAAGGCTAGTTATGTTCGTCCCAACGCACGAGCAGGCAATGTAAAAAATGAAGAAAAAAGTTTCAATTTGGATGGGCCAATAACGTAAGTGCAAGGCAGGCCCTATAGCAGGCTCGCGGCCCAAACGAGCGCCTCCCGTATCGATCGACCGCAGGAAAAATCCCAATTCATTCCCTCCAACCTCCAGTCTGGTTCGCTCCTAACCTAGCCGCTACTGGACAGACCAACACAGCACTTCCTCGCGCCCTCGTTGGAGGGGGGTCGTCAGGCTTCAAGCGAATGGAAGGACAAGAAGATGAAAATCCAGCCCTTGGTGTAGCCTGCGTGGGAGGCAGCGGCGGCAACACGGGCATGGCATCGAGCTTGCGCAAACGGACAGTCGCAACTTGCAAGAGCAGCACGCGCAACGAGCAAGTACATCACATCCCTGATTATATCTAATTCAACTGTTCAATTTCTAGCCAATAGTTAAACCTGTCGGTGTTGTGAAACTGCTTGTACGTAGGGAATCTATGAGAAAATGAAAACAATTTCTGCTTATTTTATAACTCCCCCAATCAATACTGAACTGACTAAATCTGATGTATCTAATCAAGTTTCCGGTGCAAACATACAAGCTCATGTTGTTCTTGAACCTGAAGTGTCTAATGAACAGACTGCTAATGAAGGATTTGATGCAAACATTTTACATGCTCCTGGTGATGAACATATAGTGTCTAATGAGGGATCTAATGCAAGCTTTTTGCAAGGTCCCATTGAAGGATTTAGTGTCTAATGATGATCAGCTACATTGAGAGAGACATAGAGATTTGCAGGCATTGATGACAAGCAAATTATAGTACATTTTCATGGCTTCAGGAAATGTCGAGGCCATCTACCAGAAAGTCCCCGTATCATGACAACGCAGCATAAATACTTTTCTAATATGTTTTTGGAAACTATTGGCATACTTGTGCAGGATAGATATATTGATATGCAGTTTGCGCACTGGTTATAGGTGCAATTACACTTCGATATTTTCAGCTAGAGAACGAATAATTCAAGCAGGTACAGACCATGTTAGTAGTCCTTTTACACCATGTAGCATTTTGTGTTTTTTGGTGCTTGCATCATTTAGTGTTTTATAATATGAACTACTTTGGATCATTAGCTGGTTTTCAAAGTGCATGTAGCTTCACATTTCTCAAGTTATGTTGATTTTCGGAGTGCAAGTGCCTTCATATTTTTTAAGTTAAATGTTCGCCCCTGGTAACTTGAATTCATGGATCCGCCACTTCACACAAATCATACATGCAGGCTAGTACGGATTAACGAAATGCAGGGACTTACGCTAGCTCGCTGTACAGGCTCACTGCAGCTGTGCTTGTGCTTGGGATGTTCCATGTACAAGTCCGTGTTACTACTTGCTTGGATGTGCAGGCCTTGTGCTCCTTGCATCCCCCTCTGCATTTTTGACATGACGAATGGTTGATCAAATAAGAGGAATCGACCTTGCTGTTGTACCAGAGGACAGATACTTACAAGGTTATACGGGTGTGCAGGATGTGTACCAGATCCCGTAGCGCCGTCATGCTTCGCTAAAAATGGTTTTGCTTGTTTCAGATGATATCTCCATAAGAAACAAGAGTTAAAGTCAGAGTTGCATAGGCATGTAAGCTAAGAGATCAGTGAAAGGATATCCAAACATCATCAGAACAGTGCACAAGGGAGTGATGTGTGGATACCTAGTTCGGGCCGGTGTTTGGGCATGCTCGCCTAGCTAGAGTGCAGGTCACTTCAGAGCCATTGAGGGTGATGTGTTGGCGTTGGCTGGCCGCGCACGGATGTAGATCTTGAGTGGCAGCGGAGCGTTACGATGCGGTGGACGAGACCATTGGTGAAGCCCCAACGGCCTTGGGGGCGGAGGTGGGACGATGTGCTCAGTGAAGTAGCCCTGGTGAGGTGGGAGACGGCGTCGGTGAAGCGCACATGATGCGCTGGAAGTCGGTATCTGTGAGGCATATCGGTTGCGGCGGCCGACGTTGTCGGTGGACCACCCGGTGCGGTGGACGAGGGCGTAGATGAGGTAGCTCCGGTGCGGTGGTGAAGCGCGACCGTCGTCTTCGTCGTTGTCATCCGGCACAGAGGTGGGGAAAGAGACGAGACGAGGGGCGATTCGAACTTTGCTTGGGTTGGTGGCGAATTAGGGATTTGAGCAATCTAGGCATGGAAGGGGACGGTGGAGAAGGGAGATTTTGCAGGGCTGGAATTGGAGCCGCCAGATATTTCAATCCAAAACATGGAAGCGCGAACTTATTTTGTCGTCGTTCTTTTTTTGAGGGGGGAGGGAGGGAGGGGTGGGTGGCTGGGTGCTAAGCGTCCGTACGGGACACGCGACCACCACAAGATGAACCTGGTCTGCCTGGTGCCCCTACATTTGAGAATGCAAACGAATCTTCTTTGATTTGCAAACGAATTTGTATGTATTACCATGCTCTTATATTCCTTGCAAATAATTAGTCATTTGAAACGAGATACTATAAACTAATTAATGAGGAGTTATTTGAAAAAAAATCAAAATGGTATCCACGGTATCCACGCTAACATGGATTAGAGTCTGTGTCACATAATTAGTTATCTGAATTAGAGTGTGTGTCACATAGCAATCTCCAATTCTAACATGAATTTCGCATTTCATGGTATCCATGCTACTTTTTAATACAAATTCATATGTATATGATGAACACCATGGTAGTGAGAAAAATTTGATGGATTCAAACATATGACCTACAAAATAGCACAACAATCGAGTCAATGTCAACTTTTCCAAACCTAATATGGCACGAATTCGAAATAATTACCCATATGCATGGTCCTCAGTTCAAATCTTACAATGTACACAGAATTGAAACATCGATATTAAGTCTCATACTTTCTACATTCAAATTTTTTTTTTACCCCCCCCCCCCCCGCACACACGCTACATACTTCCTATATCAGTCAATCTTCCTCTCCTAACCACCTTAGGAAGCTATCGGTTTCCGACACACGTTCATTCTTTCTCTCCATGTTTCGATCTCTAACTCTCTCAACTACACAACCCCCTTTCTTCCACTATGTTACCAAACGTATTTACCTCACACACCCGCCATTGCACCCCATGCCGAGCTCTCCCTCTCTCTCCCTCCCTCCCACCCTCTCTCGCTAGATACATGCATTGCCTATCTAGCCCCCAACCTCTCGTGCGCACGCACGCATGTTGTCTATCTAGGTCACTACCTCGAGACTGTCTCACTCTTTCTTCTGCATGACGGGCCACACTCGCTCAATCTAGCTCTCTTTATCTGAGTCTTGATTAACCTCGTTTTCTTTCACACACAAATGATATATCTCCCTATTCGGGCCTCGATCGACACACTCTATACTCTCTCACGCAGATTGTCTATCTAGGTCAGTCCATCCAAGCCGCCCCCACTCTTTCGACCTCATGGCAGGCTACGCTCTCTCAATCTCTCTCTCTCTCGCTCACTCGCTCTCCCTCTCTCTCTCTCTCTGTATGTCTCGATTGACCTCGCTCTTTCTTGGACACAAACGATATATCCCCATGTTTGAGCCCAAATCGACAAATTCATATTGTATACTCTCTCATGCACATTGTCTATCTAGGTCACTCTCTCCAACCTGTCTCACTCTTTAGATCGCACGATGACCCACACTCACTCAATCTCTCTCCCTTTATATATGTAATCGATTGACCTTGCTTCCTCCAACGCACAAAATATATCTACATGTCTATGGCTGGATCATCTCTCAAGCTCTATCTTACAGCCCTCACCCTTCCCAAAACCTCAATCCGACAATATCTCCCCAGAGCATATATATCTTTTCAATGAATGTCAGACCACACTCACTTTGTCTCTCTATCTATATGTCTCTCGATTGACCTCGCTTTCTCACGCCGTATCTTCCACACATTGAAGAGACCTCTCCATCCCTCGCAAAGCCGGAGCTATTTACATTGCGAGGGGGACTCCAACCTTGGATTAATTTGTGTAGGCATTTATTCCAGTGGGTTTAGATTATATTTTCGTAGCATTCGGCCCACAACTACTCCAAACACCATTGCAACCCCCGCACCTCCCCCAATTGATTTCCCTCTGGCTCGGTCATCGCTCTCTCGCACGTCCTTTCTCGCCTTCAATGCCGCACCATGGTATTATTGCAAAAAAAACTCTGTTGTTCTCTTTAATTATTACAAATAAGCTACTAAACTACACACCAATAATCTACCTGGAACGGAACAAATTTCGACCCACAAATTAAAGTGCTACAAACTACACACCGAGGGGCCCACATGTCATGAAACAAATTTGGACCCATATACAAATTAAAAAATAAAGGACGAGGATCGAACATGCGACCAGGGCCTTCAAGCCGCGCGTCAATAGGCAACATACGTAGAACAGCAATGTTTGTTGTACCCCCTTTGTTCATATAATGTTTTTATATTACCACAGCCTATTTAATGGATAGCATGTAATATTATTTTTAGTACATTAGTGGGACCGGCTCGTTAGCACGTAGTACTATTCACCTTCACTTACTGGTGGGTTCCATGTGCTCTCTCTCTCTCTCCTCCCCCTTCTGCGTTTAGACGCATGGGCAAACACAAAGAACTCGTGAGCGATGTTGCCATTGACCATATCTGGATGCGTTCACAAGTTACGGCACCAGTTTCACGTACTAGTAGTACTAGTCAATGTGTACGTGCAATGCACGTTAATTTGGAAGTATATTAAGTGCATGCGGATATTAAGTAGGATATTATTTGCGTGTTATTATGTGATTAGCACTATTTTTGACATGAAATTAACTGCACGCTAAACGTGTTGAGCGCTCGACATTGAAGTAGTCTAGGTTGTTGGATGAGAAGGAATACATGTGGCTTGATGACGTTTTATATTTAATTTGATATGGCTCTAGCCGAACATTCAATCGATCAAACCATAGATTTCGTTCAGTCTGACTCTGACTTTACATTCATATGACGATCGATCTAAAATAAACGGAAATGATAAACGTTCGGATTTTAAGCATGGCAATCCGAACGTTTTTCATGGAAAATTTAGATTACGTGGCGGCGGCGGGGGTGTCTTGCAGTGGGAAGCGGCTCCTCTGCCGTGCTCTGTGTGTCGTCGGGCCACTAACCGATGGCGACGGTGGCATCTTGCACCATTGTTGGTGTACTCCTGGACGTTAGCCCTAGCTTCAAGGAAGGCCACAATGTTCTGGACTTCGGTCTCCAGGAGGGAGTCAACTAGCGGGAGGAGGCGACTGGCGTTGGTGCAAGGAAGCGGTCGATGGTGGCCATCCATGCCACTAAGGGGGGCACTGGCACCCGCGCGGGGAAAGGCGCTAGTGATGGGGAATGTAGTAATTTCAAAAAAATTCCTACGCACACGCAGGATCATGGTGATGCATAGCAATGAGAGGGGAGAGTACGATCTACGTACCCTTGTAGATCGACAACGGAAGCGTTAACTTGGTTGATGTAGTCGTACGTCTTCACGGCCCGACCGATCAAGCACCGAAACTATGGCACCTCCGAGTTCTAGCACACGTTCAGCTCGATGACGATCCCCAGACTCTGATCCAGCAAAGTGTCGGGGAAGAGTTCCGTCAGCACAACGGCGTGGTCACGATCTTGATGTACTACTGTCGCAGGGCTTCGCCTAAGCACCGCTACAATATTATCGAGGTCTATGGTGGAAGGGGGCACCGCACACGGCTAATAATATGATCACGTGGATCAACTTGTGTGTCTAGGGGTGCCCCCTGCCCTCGTATATAAAGGATCAAGGGGAGGAGGCCGACCGGCCACATATGGCGCGCCAAGGAGGAGTCCTCCTCCTAGGAGGGGGAAAGAAGTGGGGAGGGAGAAGGAAAGGGGGGGCGCCCCCCCCCTCTCCTAGTCCAATTCGGACCAGGGGGAGGAGGCGCGCAGCCCACCTTTGGCTTCCCCTCTCTCTCTCCACTAAGGCCCATATGGCCCATTACTTCTCCCGGGGGGGTTCCGGTAACCGTCCGGCTCTCCGGTTTTCTCCGAAATCACCCGGAACACTTCCGGTGTCCGAATATAGCCGTCCAATATATCAATCTTTATGTCTCGACCATTTCGAGACTCCTCGTCATGTCCGTGATCACATCCGGGACTCCGAACAAACTTCGGTACATCAAAATGCATAAACTCATAATGTAACTATCATCGAAACCTTAAGCGTGCGGACCCTACGGGTTCGAGAACAATGTAGACATGACCGAGACACGTCTCCGGTCAATAACCAATAGCGGGACCTGGATGCCCATATTGGTTCCTACATATTCTACGAAGATCTTTTATCGGTCAGACCGCATAACAACATACGTTGTTCCCTTTGTCATCGGTATGTTACTTGCCCGAGATTCGATCGTTGGTATCCAATACCTAGTTTAATCTCGTTACCGGCAAGTCTCTTTACTCGTTCAATAATACATCATCTCACAACTAACTCATTAGTTGCAATGCTTGCAAGGCTTATGTGATGTGCATTACCGAGAGGGCCCAGAGATACCTCTCCGACAATCGGAGTGACAAATCCTAATCTCGAAATACGCCAACCCAACATGTACCTTTGGAGACACCTGTAGAGCTCCTTTATAATCACCCAGTTACGTTGTGACGTTTGGTAGCACACAAAGTGTTCCTCCGGCAAACGGGAGTTGCATAATCTCATAGTCATAGGAACATGTATAAGTTATGAAGAAAGCAATAGCAACATACTAAACGATCGGGTGCTAAGCTAATGAAATGGGTCATGTCAATCAGATCATTCATCTAATGATGTGATCCTGTTAATCAAATGACAACTCTTTGTCTATGGTTAGGAAACATAACCATCTTTGATTAACAAGCTAGTCTACTAGAGGCATACTAGTGACACTCTGTTTGTCTATGTATTCACACATGTATTATGTTTCCGGTTAATACAATTCTAGCATGAATAATAAACTTTTATCATGATATATAAGGAAATAAATAATAACTTTATTATTGCCTCTAGGGCATATTTCCTTCAGTCTCCCACTTACACTAGAGTCAATAATCTAGATTACACAGTAATGATTCTAACACCCATGGAGCCTTGGTGTTGATCATGTTTTGCTCGTGGAAGAGGCTTAGTCAACGGGTCTGCTACATTCAGATCCGTATGTATCTTGCAAATCTCTATGTCTCCCACCTGGACTAGATCCCGGATGGAATTGAAGCGTCTCTTGATGTGCTTGGTTCTCTTGTGAAATCTGGATTCCTTTGCCAAGGCAATTGCACCAGTATTGTCACAAAAGATTTTCATTGGACCCGATGCACTAGGTATGACACCTAGATCGGATATGAACTCCTTCATCCAGACTCCTTCATTCGCTGCTTCTGAAGCAGCTATGTATTCCGCTTCACATGTAGATCCCGCCACGACGCTCTGTTTAGAACTGCACCAACTGACAGCTCCACCATTTAATGTAAACACGTATCTGGTTTGCGATTTAGAATCGTCCGGATTAGTGTCAAAGCTTGCATCAACATAACTGTTTACGATGAGCTCTTTTTCACCTCCATATACGAGAAACATATCCTTAGTCCTTTTCAGGTACTTCAGGATGTTCTTGACCGCTGTCCAGTGATCCACTCCTGGATTACTTTGGTACCTCCCTGCTAGACTTATAGCAAGGCACACATCAGGTCTGGTACACAGCATTGCATACATGATAGAGCCTATGGCTGATGCATAGGGAACATCTTTCATTTTCTCTCTATCTTCTGCAGTGGTCGGGCATTGAGTCTGACTCAACTTCACACCTTGTAACACAGGTAAGAACCCTTTCTTTGCTTGATCCATTTTGAACTTCTTCAAAATCTTGTCAAGGTATGTGCTTTGGGAAAGTCCAATTAAGCGTATTGATCTATCTCTATAGATCTTTATGCCTAATATGTAAGCAGCTTCACTGAGGTCTTTCATTGAAAAACTCTTATTCAAGTATCCCTTTATGCTATCCAGAAATTCTATATCATTTCCAATCAGTAATATGTCATCCACATACAATATCAGAAATGCTACAGAGCTCCCACTCACTTTCTTGTAAATACAGGCTTCTCCAAAGGTCTGTATAAAACCAAATGCTTTGATCACACTATCAAAGCATTTATTCCAACTCCGAGAGGCTTGCACCAGTCCATAAATGGATCGCTGGAGCTTGCACACTTTGTTAGCTCCCTTTGGATCGACAAAACCTTCCGGTTGCATCATATACACCTCTTCTTCTAGAAATCCATTCAGGAATGCAGTTTTGACATCCATCTGCCAAATTTCATAATCATAAAATGTGGCAATTGCTAACATGATTCGGACAGACTTAAGCATCGCTACGGGTGAGAAGGTCTCATTGTAGTCAACCCCTTGAACTTGTTGAAAACCTTTTGCAACAAGTCGAGCTTTGTAGACAGTAATATTACCATCAGCGTCAGTCTTCTTCTTGAAGATCCATTTATTCTCAATTGCTTGCCGATCATTGGGCAAGTCAACCAAAGTCCATACTTTGTTCTCATACATGGATCCCATCTCAGATTTCATGGCTTCAAGCCATTTTTTGGAATCTGGGCTCACCATCGCTTCTTCATAGTTCGTAGGTTCATCATGATCTAGTAGCATGACTTCCAGAACAGGATTACCATACCACTCTGGCGCAGATCTTACTCTGGTTGATCTACGAGGTTCAGTAGTATCTTGTTCTGAAGTTTCATGATCATTATCATTAGCTTCCTCACTAATTGGTGTAGGTGTCGCAGAAACAGGTTTCTGTGATGTACTATGTTACCTCGTCAAGTTCTACTTTCCTCCCACTCACTTATTTCGAGAGAAACTCCTTCTCTAGAAAGGATCCATTCTTAGCAACGAATGTCTTGCCTTCAGATCTGTGATAGAAGGTGTACCCAACAGTCTCCTTTGGGTATCCTATGAAGACACATTTCTCCGATTTGGGTTCGAGCTTATCAGGTTGAAGCTTTTTCACATAAGCATCGCAGCCCCAAACTTTAAGAAACGACAACTTTGGTTTCTTGCCAAACCATAGTTGATAAGGTGCCGTCTCAACGGATTTTGATGGTGCCCTATTTAACGTGAATGCGGCCGTCTCTAAAGCATAACCCCAAAATGATAGCGGTAAATTTGTAAGAGACATCATAGATCGCACCATATCAAGTAAAGAACGATTACGACGTTCGGACACACCATTACGTTGAGGTGTTCTGGGTGGCGTGAGTTGCGAAACTATTCCACATTGTTTCAGATGTAGACCAAACTCGTAACTCAAATATTCTCCTCCACGATCAGATCGCAGAAACTTTATTTTCTTTTTACGATGATTTTCAACTTCACTCTGAAATTATTTGAACTTTTCAAATGTTTCAGACTTATGCTTCATTAAGTAGATATACCCGTATCTGCTTAAATCATCTGTGAAGGTGAGAAAATAACGATATCCGCCACGAGCCTCAACATTCATCGGACCACATACATCTGTATGTATGATTTCTAACAAATTTGTTGCTCTCTCCATTGTACCGGAGAACGGTGTTTTAGTCATCTTGCCCATAAGGCACGGTTCGCTAGTACCAAGTGATTCATAATCAAGGGGTTCCAAAAGTCCATCGGTACGGAGTTTCTTCATGCGCTTTACACCGATATGACCTAAACGGTAGTGCCACAAATAAGTTGCACTATCATTATCAACTCTGCATCTTTTGGTTTCAACATTATGAATACGTGTGTTACTACTATCGAGATTCATCAAAAATAGACCACTCTTCAAAGGTGCATGACCATAAAAGATATTACTCATATAAACAGAACAACCATTATTCTCTTATTTAAATGAATAACTGTCTCGCATTAAACAAGATCCAGATATAACGTTCATGCTCAACGCTGGCACCAAATAACAATTATTTAGGTCTAATATTAATCCCGAAGGTAGATGTAGAGGTAGCGTGTCGACCGCGATCACATCAACTTTAGAACCATTTCCCATGCGCATCGTCACCTCGTCCTTTGCAAGTGTTCGCTTAATCCGTAGTCCCTGTTTTGAGTTGCAAATATTAGCAACAGAACCAGTATCAAATACCCAAGTACTACTGCGAGCTCTAGTAAGGTACACATCAATAACATGTATATCACATATACCTTTGTTCACCTTGCCATCCTTCTTATCCGCCAAATACTTGAGGCAGTTCCGCTTCCAGTGACCAGTCTGCTTGCAGTAGAAGCACTCAGTTTCAGGCTTAGGTCCAGACTTGGGTTTCTTCTCCTGATCAGCAACTTGCTTGCTTTTCTTCTTGAAGTTCCCCTTCTTCTTCCCTTTGCCCTTTTTCTTGAAACTAGTGGTCTTATTGACCATCAACACTTGATGCTCCTTCTTGATTTCTACCTCCGCAGCTTTCAGCATTGCGAAGAGCTCGAGAATAGTCTTATTCACCCCTTGCATATTATAGTTCATCACAAAGCTCTTGTAGCTTGGTGGCAGTGATTGGAGAATTCTGTCAATGACGCAATCATCTGGAAGATTAACTCCCAGTTGAGTCAAGTGATTATTATACCCAGACATTTTGAGTATATGCTCACTGACAGAACTGTTCTCCTCCATCTTGCAGCTATAGAATTTATTGGAGACTTCATATCTCTCAATCCGGGCATTTGCTTGAAATATTAACTTCAACTCCTGGAACATCTCATATGCTCCATGACGTTCAAAACATCTGGTGTTGCTCTGCCAGATGTTCATAACATCTGGTGTTGCTCCAGCAGCAGGCCTGGCACCCAGCGGTGCTTCTAGGACGTAATTCTTCTGTGCAGCAATGAGGATAATCCTCAAGTTACGGACCCAGTCCGTGTAATTGCTACCATCATCTTTCAACTTTGCTTTCTCAAGGAACGCATTAAAATTTAACGGAACAACAGCATGGGCCATTTATCTACAATTAACATAAACAAGCAAGATACTATCAGGGACTAAGTTCATGATAAATTTAAGTTCAATTAATCATATTACTCAAGAACTCCCACTTAGATAGACATCCCTCTAATCATCTAAGTGATCACGTGATTCAAATCAACTAAACCATAACCGATCATCACGTGAAATGGAGTAGTTTTCAATGGTGAACATCGCTATGTTGATCATATCTACTATATGATTCACGCTCGATCTTTCGATCTCAGTGTTCCGAGGCCATATCTGCATATGCTAGGCTCGTCAAGTTTAACCTGAGTATTCTGCGTGTGCAAAACTAGCTTGCACCCGTTGTAGATGGACGTAGAGCTTATCACACCCGATCATCACGTGGTGTCAGGGCACGACGAACTTTGGCAACGGTGCATACTCAGGGAGAACACTTTTATCTTGAAATTTAGTGAGAGATCATCTTATAATGCTACCGTCAATCAAAGCAAGATAAGATGCATAAAAGATAAACATCACATGCAATCAATATAAGTGATATGATATGGCCATCATCATCTTGTGCTTGTGATCTCCATCTCCGAATCACCGTCATGATCACCATCGTCACCGGCGCGACACCTTGATCTCCATCGTAGCATCGTTGTCGTCTCGCCAATCTTATGCTTCCACGACTATCGCTACCGCTTAGTGATAAAGTAAAGCATTACAGCGCGATTGCATTGCATACAATAAAGCGACAACCATATGGCTCCTGCCAGTTGCCGATAACTCGGTTACAAAACATGATCATCTCATACAATAAAATTTAGCATCATGTCTTGACCATATCACATCACAACATGCCCTGCAAAACAAGTTAGACGTCCTCTACTTTGTTGTTGCATGTTCTACATGGCTGCTACTGGCTTAAGCAAGAACCAATCTTACCTACGCATCAAAACCACAACGATAGTTTGTCAAGTTGGTGCTGTTTTAACCTTCGCGAGGACCGGGCGTAGCCACACTTGGTTCAACTAAAGTTGGAGAAACTGTCACCCGCAAGCCACCTATGTGCAAAGCACGTCGGGAGAACCGGTCTCGCGTAAGCGTACGCGTAATGTTGGTCCGGGCCGCTTCATCCAACAATACCGCCAAACCAAAGTATGACATGCTGGTAAGCAGTATGACTTATATCGCCCACAACTCACTTGTGTTCTACTCATGCATATAACATCAACATATAAAACCTAGGCTCGGATGCCACTGATGGGGAACGTAGTAATTTCAAAAAAATTCCTACGCACACGCAGGATCATGGTGATGCATAGCAACGAGAGGGGAGAGTATGATCTACGTACCCTTGTAGATCGACAACGGAAGCGTTAACTTGGTTGATGTAGTCGTACGTCTTCACGGCCCGATCGATCAAGCACCGAAACTACGGCACCTCCGAGTTCTAGCACACATTCAGCTCGATGACGATCCCCGGACTCCGATCCAGCAAAGTGTCGGGGAAGAGTTCCGTCAGCACGATGGCGTGGTGACGATCTTGATGTACTACTGTCGCAGGGCTTCGCCTAAGCACCGCTACAATATTCTCGAGGGCTATGGTGAAGGGGGCACCGCACACGGCTAAGAATATGATCACGTGGATCAACTTGTGTGTCTAGGGGTGCCCCCTGCCCCCGTATATAAAGGATCAAGGGGAGGAGGCCGTCCGGCCACATATGGCGCGCCAAAGAGGAGTTCTCCTCCTAGTAGGAGTGGGACTCCTACTAGGAGGGGGAAAGAAGTGGGGAGGGAGAAGGAAAGGGGGGCGCCACTCCCCCTCTCCTAGTCCAATTCGGACCAGGGGGGAGGAGGCACGCAGCCCACCTTTGGCTGCCCCTCTCTCTCTCCCCTAAGGCCCATATGGCCCATTACTTCTCCCGGGCGGGTTCCGGTAACCCTCTGGCTCTCCGGTTTTCTCCGAAATCACCCGAAACACTTCCGGTGTCCGAATATAGCCGTCCAATATATCAATATTTATGTCTCGACCATTTCGAGACTCCTCGTCATGTCCGTGATCACATCTGGGACTCCGAACAAACTTCGGTACATCAAAATGCATAAACTCATAATATAACTATCATCAAAACCTTAAGCGTGCGGGCCCTACGGGTTCGAGAACAATGTAGACATGACCGAGACATGTCTCCGGTCAATAACCAATAGCGGGACATGGATGCCCATATTGGTTCCTACATATTATACGAAGATCTTTTATCGGTCAGACCGCATAACAACATACATTGTTCCCTTTGTCATCGGTATGTTACTTGCCCAAGATTCGATCATCGATATCCAATACCTAGTTCAATCTCGTTACCGGCAAGTCTCTTTACTCGTTCCATAATACATCATCTCACAAATAACTCATTAGTTGCAATGCTTGCAAGGCTTATGTGATGTGCATTACCGAGAGGGCCCAGAGATACCTCTGCGACAATCGGAGTGACAAATCCTAATCTCGAAATACGCCAACCCAACATGTACCTTTGGAGACACCTGTAGAGCTCCTTTATAATCACCCAGTTACGTTGTGACGTTTGGTAGCACACAAAGTGTTCCTCCGGCAAACGGGAGTTGCATAATCTCATAGTCATAGGAACATGTATAAGTTATGAAGAAAGCAATAGCAACATACTAAACGATCGGGTGCTAAGCTAATGGAATGGGTCATGTCAATCAGATCATTCATCTAATGATGTGATCTTGTTAATCAAATGACAACTCTGTGTCCATGGTTAGGAAACATAACCATCTTTGATTAACAAGCTAGTCTAGTAGAGGCATACTAGTGACACTCTGTTTGTCTATGTATTCACACATGTATTATGTTTCCGGTTAATACAATTCTAGCATGAATATTAAACTTTTATCATGATATATAAGGAAATAAATAATAACTTTATTATTGCCGCTAGGGCATATTTCCTTCAGCTAGCAACGGCGCGGCGGAGACATTCGTGTGCACGGGCACCAGCACGGGCGCGCATGTCAATGCACACGTAGGCGCATGTGCTGGCAGGTGCATGGGCGCGTGAAAGTCGGCGGGGACCTCTTGGAACCCCGTGGCATCAAGCTCAGCGACAATTTGCGGCTCCCAGCCCATCAATGCCATGGGGATGGGCACTGGCGCAGTCGGGGCGGCGGGAGCCGGAACAGGATCGGGGATAGGCGCGGCGTCTTCTCGCAAGGCCGGTTAAAGCTCGTGCAAAAGTGCCTTATGTTCTTGAGACTCCGGCTAGGTGTCTTCCTCAGGAAACTGGAAGACTAAGGGCAGACCATCATGATGCGGCATGGCATACGGTTAGGTCAGGCTAGTTGGAGGTAGACGACAGGAGAATTGGAGAGGAAGAGAGAAGATTGTAGCGATATCAGGTAGTGCGGGGTTGATTTTAAACTGCGGCACCGACGACATTAAAAGTGGGAGCAGTTGGGATGAAGGTGGGCGGCGGAGCCTGGTCAAAGGGCTCGCCTCCCGGTGAGCCTGAGCAGCGGTCTTCTCGCACGCCTCCTGTCAGCCGGCACAGGGGTCTGCTCGCACGCCTCCTGTCGACTCACACGCTTGCTCGGACGGCACCTGTCGATTAGAAGCGGGATTCGTGGCGGCACGTAAATGCCCACGGTTTCAATAGTGGAAGCGTTCGCCTTAACGTGACAGGTCTTTGTTCCAAAATACCTTGGCTCTTCATTTGTGCAACTTCACGTAAGCAGCCTATCTCAAATTGAAGCAAAAATTATGTAGGATTATTTGTGCCATATCACGTGACCATGCTCAGTTTCATGAATTTCTGGTCACTTTTGCATTTTCTAAAATTTAAAATCCAGGATTCGAAACAATATCATAACCTGCATCATGCAATAAATTTTCAAGCAATACATCTTTCCTGTTGTATTTCTTAAGAAAGGATTTGGTCAAACATTTTGCTTAGTTAGACTTCAGACAAGTTATATATGCAGAGTAAAAGGATAATCCCTCCGTACCAGTGCATTGCCTGATATAATAAGTCAAGTACTAGGCACGAACAAACGAGCTCAATTATGTGCTCATCCTAGTGTGGTACTCCTATTAGTACTAGGCAATGCAGTTGACGGGTGACCTTGGGTAGCGGCGACCGAGGGAATTGAATCGTGCTCCGCACGGTAGGTAACGTTGTCTAGTTACTAAAGCATTCCTCCATTGTTCATCAGTAGTCACTATGGACCGGGGACATGAGGGGAATTTCCTGGGGGTGGAATTCTGGCCGCCAGATATTTCGACTCGAAATGCGGAGGCTTGACTGGTTGGGGTTGGCTAATGTGCGTACCACGCACGCCACCAGAAGGACACGATCCCGGTTTTTTTAGGATCAACACGAGCCCGTTTTTTTCGGATCAACACGAGCCAAGGTCTGGCTGGTACACCATTGGGACCTACCATTCAAGTATACGAAATGAATCTTTTAAATTGCCGAACGAATCTATGTGTATTACAATGCCTGTATTTTCCTTGCAAATAGTAATCTCAACGTGGTAATTGATTTATGACGAGTTCTTGAATTAGAGTAAGTTTCTGATATAGTGATCTCAACGTGGATTTCACATTTCATGGTATCCCAAGTAAAATTTTCATTGCAAATTCAAATTTAAAAGATGAACGGTATGGTGGTGAGAAAACTTTGTATGTATCAAGCATATGACCACACACACACGAACACAACAAGAATCCAATAAGTATAGTGCATCTATTTTTCCAAACCATGCATGTATGACATGAATTCAAAAATACTCCTTCTATTCCTAAATATTAGTCTTTTAGAGATTTCAACAAGTGACTACATACGGAGCAAACTGAGTGAATCTACACTCTAAAATATGTCTATATACATCCGTATGTGGCAGTCCATTTGAAATCTCTAAAAAAGACTAATATTTAGGAACGAAGGGATTAAAATGTAAGACATGCATGGTCCTCAATTCAATATTTAAAATGAATAGGAAACAAAAACATGAATATTAAGTCTAGTGCTACAGTACATGCAAATGTTGTGTTTAGGTAGAGCTATGTAGATTGTGGGGGGTTAACCCCTCGACCTTAGATAAAATTGTGAAGTTGTGTTTAGGATTGTTTAGATTATATTTGTCCCCACCCTCCCAAACACCGATTTGTTCTGCACCCCCCCTCCTCCCCGGGAGAATATCATGTGCCCCCACACCTTAGATGCTATATACTGATACGAGTTGTTTGGAGCTTGTAGATCTGAGATATAGCAGCTCACAGGATGTCTTAATATTTTTAAAAGAAACCTTGATGAGTTTGACAATTGCACACAATTTGTACAAAAACTACTCAGATGCCCTTGGATCCCATATCCAACAACCTCGAAGCTCGTATCACCGTAGCATCTAAGATGAAGGAGGACATCATATTCTCCTCTATGTAAGAATATCATGTGCTACCACACCTTAGATGCTTTGGTGATACAAGCTCTTCGGAGCCGTTGGATTTGTGACCCAACAACTCCTCAGTGGTTAGAATGTTTTTTGTAGAAAATCCCCCAGAGTTCGACCACTACTTACAAGCACAAAGACTGCTCAGATGCCATTGGATCTCAGATCAAACGACCTCGAATCTTGTATCACCATAGAGTCCAAGCTGTGAGAGCACCTGATGTTTTCTCGCACGGGAGAATATGAGGTTCCCCCGCACCGTAGATTCTATGGTGATATGAGTTCATGGAGATCTAAGGGCTCACAGTAGGAGGTTTTAATGTTTTTGCAATATACGCCTAAGAGAGTTTGGGAAATGTGCAAAAAGTACAAGTACTATGCATGTGGCATCTGATCACAGATCATACGACCTAGATGCTCGTATCACCATATCGGCTAATTAAGCTATGGGGAGCACATAATATGAGCAACGGGGAGCCGTTGGATCCAAGATGAAGCGGCACACACGAGGCCTGAATGTTTTATTTGCAAAAAAACCTTGGAGAGTTTGGAAATTGCACATAATTACAAAGACTAGTCCCAAGCCATTTCAGTTCCAACGATGTAAAAAGTCATATCACCATAGCATCTAAGCTGCGAGGTGGATGTGATATTCTATGCCGCTGTCATTTTTGTTCGTAAACTTGCAAAATACATGTAACTCGTGTCGTTACTTGTCTAACCGTGCAAAATGTTTGTTCAAAAAAACCATCCTACACTGAAATATCAGAACAACACATGGGGGTCCCACTTGTCATTTAACAAATTTGGACCTAAAACTAACAAATCTGAAAGACGAGATTCGAACTGGCAACCTAGACTACAAAGCATAAGTCGATAGCCTGAAACAACAACGGTTGTTGGCTTTGTTCCATAACTTGATTTTATACAGTATTATGTTGAGTAGAGTAGAGGGAGTGGCTCGTCAACACGTGCATGACCATTGACTCACTTACTAGTGGGTCCCAGGTCTGCAATCTCTCTCTCCTCTCCATCGTCTAACTTTTAGACGCACGGGCACACACGCAGAGCGGCGCTAGCTTGCGATGGTGTTATTATAACTAAAAAACTTGGAAAATAGAAGAATTGCCTAGAACAAGAGACGTTGTGGCTGGTCGAGACGGAGCTAACCACACCTATCCTCCGTGCCACGTTAGCACGATGAAGTTGTGTGGCTAGTGGGGTGTCTTTGACCGACTAGCTGGGTCTCGAGGTCGAACCATAGGTAGTACGTCTGATACAGTATAATTTTACACGCACATTTTTCCTCCGTGCCGAGACGTGGCACACCCTATCGCGCGGTTTCAGGGTCCTCCCGGGTGGTGCACGCATATATTATTCCTTGCCGAGACGTGGGATGCCCTATCGCGCATTTTCTAGGTACTCCTCGGTCATAGTGCCAAAGCAACTAAATGAGTCGTCAAATCACGAAAGACCACCTTTCCCTCCGAGTACATCAGTGAAGCATGGTGGCTAGCTAGTTGGGCTAGTGCGACCGATTAGCTAGGCCGCCGCCACATTTTTTTCACCCCTTTTTTATCTCCTTGCCGGCAGGTAAATTTAAATATCCACCACGGCATTGCTCTGGTCTTTGGGTGCGGCAGGCGCGACAGGATTTTTAAGTTTTTTATTGACGGGAGCAGGCGTGGCAGCATTTTTTTATTTTTTTTTGATTGACAGGAGCAGGCGTAGCAGTAATTAGTCACGATGACTCCGCCTATAAAACCCACTGCTCGCTGATGTGAAAAGTCGTCGACTAGTGTTTGCCCATGGTGAAAACCAAAAGATTCACCCCGCTCCTCGGCAGGCTCCCTCCACCTTCCCGTAGATTGCATTTTCTTTCAGCCGTTTCGCCCCCTTTGCTTCCTCTCCCAAATGCTTCTACCTGGTGCCATGGCGACGCAGCAGATCATAGAGTCTGAGGTGAGGCGCCTGACACAGGAGCTCCAGGCCAAGGATGCGGAGCTCAGGGCCAAGGACGTGGAGCTCCATGAGCTCAAGGAGGAGAGGAGTGCCATGCTCCTCCATTATGTGCGGGAGTTCACGGAGCTTCCAAAGCGGCAGGCGTCCACCACGAAGATGCTCGAGGCATCGGCGGCGTTGCTACAGAAAGCAGGAGATACGGTAGGCCGTCAGGGGAGCCGGATGGAGCGCGAGCGGGCCGATCATGACGAGGTCCAGGATTGCCTCAGCCACTTGGTGGACCAAGTTGCCACATAGGTGTTGCAGCTGCGCGATGCCTACCATCGTGCCAGCACGACCATGCCGGTCGTCGGGCTAAACCCGTTCGACCACCCCGTCGACTTCAACGAGCTGCGGCTTCCTGACCTAGTCTCCTTCTTCACCTATATCTCTGAGGAGCTGAGCCTTCTCCGCGCGATGGTGGGGGCGGAGCTGGACAAGGAGGGGTTGCGGGCTGCCGTTGTCGTTGCCGGGCGAATCCTCTCAAGGCTCTGTCACCGGAATCCATTCGTGCCATTGGACGCCGTCTTTAACGAGCTGGCTCCCGTCGACCGGGAGCGGGCTCTGCGGGCGGTTTCACCTTGCATCACCAACGTCGTGTGCCTCAAGAAGCAGAGGGACTTCGGTGGTGTTTAGGCATCCTCTGCATGGGCATGTCCATGTCTCGGCGCAACATGACCGTTGGATCAAACTCAGACGGTGCAGATCGATCACTGTAGTACAAAGCGTGTGGGTGTGTTTGGTTGCATTCTCATCTCAATATAGTTGTTCCCTCTTCGTGTATTTGCGTTAACCTACTAGTGCGGACTCATGCACCCTTCATGCACTCTGCCAAACACCCAAAAGTGGGTCGAGAAGGGAACTTTTGCTCCCATCCCGTGCACCCTTCATACACCCTGCCTAACACAGATTAGTGCTGCATATGGTTCATGTTTCATGGAGTACTGTAGCATCGTACTCTCCGTGTGCTGTAGGCCTAGTTCGGTTAACATTGATCTCACCGTTCATTCTCGACCGGGCAATCGAAAAAGTGGTACTATGTTACATTACTGTTCATATAGTTGACATACGCACAACATCATTTGTTGTCGTCATATCTTACTACACTAGCAACAAGATTATGTAGTACTGACGTATGAACCACTGCACATGCCTAGTAGTAGGAGCACTGTGTATGTTCAAGTGGTTGCCGTGTTTTGCACTCCTCCGTCGTAAGAGTGGAAACGCTTGTTGTAATCATTTTTTTTCAGAAAAACAGTGGACACGCTCTATCGTGCGGATCCTCCTCGACGATCATTGAGAACCTTGCTACTCACTTTCACCGACGTGTGGGACAGCCAGCATTGGGGTCCACCAACCATGCACTAAATTACTCTGTAGTAGAGTGCCGAACTGCATGGTAGACTACCCCGATCGAAGCGCCGCAGTAATGCCCAATGAGCCGTCAAATCACAAAACCCCCTCCTTTCCAGCAGTAAGTTGGATGGATGAAGCAACCATAATTTCACTCTTCTCTCTCAGCTTCCTCTCTTGAAGAAAACCCCCACTCGCTTCTCCCTCATCTTGTTCCTCATTTCTTCAAGAAAACCCTGACCTGCTTCTGCCATTGTTCTTCTCTCCCAAAGAAGGAAAGGTGAGCGCATCAATGGTGTTGATTCTGGCCAAGGCCCTGTCTTGCAACCCCGAGACTGATCCTATAACTCCCTCTATGTTCTTCTTTTGGGTTTGTGATTATGGTTTATTTTCTTTTATTTCTATTTTACAGTTTCTTGATGGACATTGGAGCACCAGCCGAAGTGATGTCTATGGCTCTAGCCAAAACTGTTGAGGCTCATGGTACAAAGAAGCGCAAGCACCCCGCCGAGACTACCGCAGACAAGCTCAAAGCCATCGCCCTGTCCAAGCCCCCCTCTCCGGGACACCTCATTAAGAAAGTCCAGGTAATATCTCTTCTTGATGATCTTTTTATCGATCTTGATCGTGTTTTTTCATCTAACACACAGTGACAACTTTCTGGGTGATCTTGCATGTGATTTTGTGTGCCAAATGACGGTTCTAAATTCCTCTTTTGACCAAAACATGCGAGAGGTTGACACTGATTTCTTATAGATTACTTTTAACTAATTTATGAACATCAATGCTACCTTTGAAGAGGGTATATTTGCCTTAGTAACTTGTGTTATGGATATTGCAAGTAATCCCTCTGCTCGCATGCCTTTGAAGACATGTTCTAGTGTCTTTGTTCACTCATTTCTGTGCGTATAGGTAGTCATATATGGAGTAAAATATCAAAAATCATCTTATATTTCTGGACATTGGTAGTAATGAAATATCTGGTTTCTGTTTGAATTAGAACCAGGTCCGCGGTGGAGATGAAGTTCTCAAAGTCATGCCGTGTGAACTGGAAGACCTGAGAATGAGTTCTACTACTAAACTATTCAGCTGTTGTGTCCTTGTCGCCATGTGTCCTGAATTAGTGTTTTCCTGTAGCATTGTTGTCATGCGTGTTCTCGAGGCTGTACTTGACCACCACAATTTCCTGGTTGTGCCTTCGATTATGAAGGGTGTGGTTCTTGTAAAGCTTCCCCACAAATCTGATGCGGCATGTCTTCATCGTCATGTTTATGAGTGGAAAGACCACTCAGTTAGGTTCTCCAAGGTTGACGAGATGGTGATGGTGTAGGTAGACATCTCTCACGAACTCCATGGCCTAGTCAGTTATGCGGGGTTCATCCCGTAGGTCGGTGGCAAGAAATAGTCTGCAGAGTTTAATTAGTGCAACTTTGCTTGTATGTAATAAGTACTATTGTTCAATACTTGATTTGTGTTTGTGAACCTTGTATTGTTTAGTACTGCCACTTTTGGTGTGTGGTGAGTCCTGAGAACAGTCTATGTTAATGTCTGTCCACTCAATTCAGTCTGTATATTTTGAAGTATCCAGATTATCTTTTTTGTGAGGATGGTTTATCAATTATGGTTACACTCCAATATCTGTATGCATTGCATGGTTTATCGCACCCATCAGGATTTCCAGTCCCATGGATGCTCGATCCATACGATTTGTCACAACCTTTGGACTGTCCTGCTTGTGGGAGTAGGCGGGGGACCTACATGCCATACGTAGTTGGACGATCAATCTTCTGTTTAGTACTTCAACATAGTGATTTCCTGGTAACGATTCCCTCGTGTCACATCAAGTAAATCTTATTGATTTACTGTCTAAATCTTATTGATTTAATGTGATGTTTTCTTTCTTTTGCTGCAATTTTATGATGCAGGTTTTGCCATGTGACATTCATCACAGAATAAACCGTTTGGTTTGCTCTATATGATGGATATTTTTGCAGGTTTCACTTCTTATATCGTGCCAGTAATGAAGACACTGTCCATCACTTATATTACTGGAAAAAATTGGATCAGTCTGTTGTCTGAGTACAAGCTAAATCCCTATGATGAACTGTAGTTTGGTTTAACAAACACGCCACAATTAGTCCTTCTTGCATTCAAAAGAAATGAAGAAAAAGACTGGATCTCGGTCACGGAGCCTACTCAAGTTAGAAAGCTGATCATAGGAGACCAGACATGATTGCCGCTGTCTCGCACATCAGTACCACCTTCAGTAACTGATTGAGCAACGGCAGTTGCTCTAGAACTGACAGCAGCAGCAGCTCGGTCTGATCCAGCTAAGGATTGGGCACCGACTACGTCAGCGGATCTGCCTGATCTACCGGAGGATCGGGCATCGACACCGGCACCTGCTCCGACACCGGCACCACTCTACAAGGATCACCATCTCCGATAGCAGCACTACCAGTCGCACGGGCACCAGCAACGGCTTCGGCACCTACACCAACACTTGCACTTGCATCTGCTCCGGCCCGTGCAGCGACGACGGAACCAGCAGTTGCACTGGCAACAAACTGGGCTGCAGTTCGCACTTCATATACCAAAGTCCTTACAAAAACCGACATGTCCACCTTCTTGGTAAGCATTGGCCGCCCAAGTGCTTTGTTCTTTCTTTCTTTCCATGTTGTTTCACATGATTCACTATGTTGATCTAACTGTTTGTGTATGTATTGTTGTTTGCAAACAGAGAATTCCTAGAGCAACGAGGGAGTCGTTCAACAATCCGGGCGACCGTGGCCAAGTTTCTCTTACCATGTGCAACCTTGGTGTGAATGAACCTGCTCAATATACCGTAAGTACAAAGGATGGTCACATGATGATTGATGCTAAAGGATGCTCAAGGTTTAAATCTAAATCATATCTTGCGGTAGGGGATGATGTCAAAATCGAACTTTCTCGGCAAGGAGAGCTGGTCCAAATCAACTTTGAAATTCTTCAGTAGCAGCACGCAACTGCCGAACTGATCTATCCTCCAAGAGATTTTGATGTAATAATTTGGCTTGGTGAAACAAGTGTCATGTGTGTATAAGTAGTACGACAATATTATTTATCACATGGTATACCGTTGATAGAATTGCAACTCTGATTGCTGGTTTGGAACTGTCGTTCGATTTCATTCTAACAGCTATCGTGCTTTACTCAATTTTGTGTATTCGCCTTCGACCGCATCTAAAACCAGCGCCATACCGATCACTTGCAATATGAAAAGTGCTGAGGTAGAACACATGGGCCCCCAAACATGCAGGCCCACCGGCTTGTGGCCCAAAGTCTAGAACTGCGAGCCTGTCTGAGTATTATATTCTCAGCTGAACCCCCATAATGCCCGTGTGTTGCACGTAACATCAAGATGCATTTGTATGAGTATTTTATCTTGTGAGAGAAAAATATGA
Organism: Triticum urartu; assembly: GCF_003073215.2. NCBI lineage: Eukaryota > Viridiplantae > Streptophyta > Magnoliopsida > Poales > Poaceae > Triticum > Triticum urartu. The sequence goes on along the minus strand of NC_053024.1, from coordinate 108,759,061 downwards.
ATGAGGGAAGGCCATATTTGCAAATGTGGAGAGGTGTGTGAGTACCTTTTTGCAAAATTGCCATAGTTTCCTTCCTATCCGTCAGATATAAATCGGACGGCCTATATTGCAGGATGGCAGGCACACCATCATCACCAACTCGTCTATACCGTGTTAAAAAATCTGTTTTTTATAATTATATATGTTATATATATTCCCCTTGATTTTTCTTATGTATAAAGTTGTGATATAAAAGATTTTTATATTTCTTTACAGAGGGAGTATCTCTCTATCAAAAATATATTTATGTGTAACTAGTTACTCCTGTCTTTCTACTTCCTTTCGTTGATATGTGGGGCATCCGGTAACGGGATCCACGTGCCATATGCACCAAATTAGAGTGCACAACTGCACGGTAGACACACCCGGGTCGTAGCGCCGCAGTAATGCCCAATGAGCTGTCAAATCACAAAAAAAAACCACCTCTCCAGCTTTAGCAGTAAGCTGGACGGACAAAGCGGCAATATTTCACTGGGCCTGAATCCCCTTCTCCCTCGTCTGCTTGTTCAGAGAAAAACCCCGCTCGGCAATTGCATAGGGTTTTCTCATGGAGAACCTGGTACGAATTCTGCATCCATCCCCGATAAATCCAAGTCCCTTGGTCGCCGGTAATCCTAGGATGGCAGCCGCCGCCGTTGATGCATTTTTCTTCCTACTGAATCTAGTGTGTTTCATTTGCAGTGCCCAATGTGTGAGGACCCTAAAGGTTTTTGTGCCATCGGTGAGACGCCACACTTGTTCCTTCTCATCCTAATACGGGATTTTAAAACGCGCACAATATGTTCTTAGAATCCTCTTTTCTATTCGGGAGGGTGGGGTTTTTCAAACATGTTGTCGACTAATTTGGAAATTGAGATTGCTATATTTGGATAAAAGGTATTAGTTGTTGGGGAACGTAGTACTTTCAAAAATTATCCTACGCACACGCAAGATCATGGTGATGCATAGCAACGAGAGGGGAGAGTGTGATCTACGTACCCTCGTAGACCGACAGCGGAAGCGTTATGACAACGCGATTGATGTAGTCGTACGTCTTCACGGCCCGACCGATCAAGCACCAAAACTGCGGCACCTCCGAGTTTTAGCACACGTTCAGCTCGATGACGATCCCTGGACTCCGATCCAGCAAAGTGTCGGGGAAGAGTTCCGTCAGCACAACGGCGTGGTGACGATCTTGATGTTCTACCATCGCAGGGCTTCGCCTAAGCACCGCAACAATATTATCGAGGAGTATGGTGGAAGGGGGCACCACACACGGCTAAGAAAACGATCACGTGGATCAACTTGTGTGTCTAGGGGTGCCCCCTGCCCCCGTATATAAAGGAGCAAGGGGAGGAGGCCGGCCGGCCCTAGGGCGCGCCAAGGAGGAGGAGTCCTCCTCCTAGTAGGAGTAGGAATCCCCTCTTTCCTACTCCTACTAGGAGGGGGAAAGGAAAGGGGGGCACCACCCCCCTCTCCTAGTCCAATTCGGACCAGAGGGGGAGGGGGCGCGCGGCCCACCCTGGCCTCCCCTCTTTCTCTCCACTAGGGCCCATGAGGCCCATTACTTCTCCCGGGGGGGTTCCGGTAACCCTCCGGCACTCCGGTTTTCTCCGAAATCATCCGGAACACTTCCGGTGTCCGAATATAGCCGTCCAATATATCAATCTTTATGTCTCAACCATTTCGAGACTCCTCATCATGTCCGTGATCACATCCGGGACTCTGAACTAACTTAGGTACATCAAAACTCATAAACTCATAATATAACTATCATCGAAACCTTAAGCGTGCGGACCCTACGGGTTCGAGAACAATGTAGACATGACCGAGACATGTCTCCGGTCAATAACCAATACCAGAACCTGGATGCTCATATTGGCTCCCACATATTCTACGAAGATCTTTATCGGTCAGACCGCATAACAACATACGTTGTTCCCTTTGTCATCGGTATGTTACTTGCCCGAGATTCGATCGTCGGTATCTCAATACCTAGTTCAATCTCGTTACCGGCAAGTCTCTTTACTCGTTTCATAATACATCATCTCGCAACTAACTCATTAGTTGCAATGCTTGCTAGGCTTATGTGATGTGCATTACCGAGAGGGCCCAGAGATACCTCTCCGACAATCGGAGTGACAAATCCTAATCTTGAAATATGCCAACCCAACATTTACCTTTGGAGACACCTGTAGAGCTCCTTTATAATGACCCAGTTACGTTGTGACGTTTGGTAGCACACAAAGTGTTCCTCCGGCAAATGGGAGTTGCATAATCTCATAGTTATAGGAACATGTATAAGTCATGAAGAAAGCAATAGCAACATACTAAACGATCAGGTGCTAAGCTAATGGAATGGGTCATGTCAATCACATCATTCTCCTAATAATGTGATCCCGTTAATCAAATGACAACACATGTCTATGGTTAGGAAAAGATAACCATCTTTGATTAACGAGCTAGTCAAGTAGAGGCATACTAGTGACACTCTGTTTGTCTATGTATTCACACAAGTATTATGTTTCCGGATAATACAATTCTAGCATGAATAATAAACATTTATCATGATATAAGGAAATAAAATAATAACATTATTATTGCCTCTAGGGCATATTTCCTTCATTAGTACCATGGTCAACACTGACGTGAAGGAGGAAATTATTTCTAGATTTGGATAGGGAATACATTGTGTTGTCATATTATTTTTCCTGGAGTGCATTCCTTGCTCTGCCAGAACACATGTACTCAAGATGCTCGGCCTAGCCATAACTGAATACACCAGTTTGATGGTCACAGTGAAGACAAGCCATGGATATAAGTTCCGAGTTGGGTTCATGAACCAAGAAGATTGCTGCTTTTTTATGGCTGAACTTGGATAAACTTTCTCAAGTGTTACGGACTGAAAGTTAGCGCACGAATGTTGATGGAAATAGCAGAACCTGGTCTCATCTTCACTGCGATCTTCCACCCCGACGTTGTTCCAATTGTTCATCCATGTTAGTTTTGTATATGGTTCTTGTTTGTTGCCTCGATTACTTCTTAATCCACCTATTCTGTCCAATTAATCACAATTTAAATTTAGAAGTAGCAACGAATCTCTCACGAAGATGCTACTTCTAACTAATATTTTCTTATAATTGGTGGCATGTGTAGGTTTTTTCAGAGTTAAGAAGGCTACTCATTTGTTATTCTGTAAGAACTTGGCTATTACTGATGGCACTGAAGTTGACTGGGACGACATCCACAAGTTCCTACACTTTATTGATCGTCTTGAGGTCCTTGTGGGGCGTTTCAATTGTGGAAGGCCACGTTGGATATGTGTGCCACTGCTGCACTCATTGAACAGGTCCAACTATGTCAAGAAACTTATGATATGAGCTGTTTTCTGTTATATATGTTGTTCATAAACTCTTGCTTATACACAATTTTACAGCTGTAATCTTCTGGAAACGGAAACTGCCCAGTTCTATTGTTCCTATACATATGCCTGACCATGGTCGGGTCAGACTTGCGCTTGGTCGCAACATGATGTTTATGTCAACCTACTCCATTCCCCTTGGAGGTGAAAAGATACTTATTCATGGGTGGTCCCAAATAATGAAGGCCCGTCCATCTTGGAGAATAGGACAAAAAATTATGTTCCTGCTTTTTCATGGATCTAAAGCGAATATACTGTTTATTGACCACATTGCGAGATGAATCCGCTTTCAGAAGGTTGTGGATGTGCGGGGTGGCGCCTCGGCCTTGTCCTGGGGCTTGGCGGCCTCACCCTTGGTTAACTATAGTCAAAGTAGCACTGTTCGAGGCATGTTTTGTATGGTTGAACCTGTATAAGTACTCATACTGCTTTCAGCTATGGTTGTTAAGTGCCCCTGCTGGTTTCAGTTAAGATTGTTAAGTACTCATGCTGCTTTTATAGTCTATCATGTTTCTTCAGTCATGTCTTCCTCCAGCCGCCAAAACCAAACCAGCGCCGACGGGGCCACCTGCTTCCGCCTCCTACAGCTGGCTGCGCCTCAGTGCATGCATCGCCGCCACACCGTCTCCTAAATCGTTAACGCTGATGTCCGAGGCCTCATTGTCATCCTCCGCATGCTTTGGTGTGCTCGCCGCAGCGCTGCCCTGTTGTGTTGTCAATATGGTCAACAAACAACAGGAATCGGCAGAGGACTGTACGTATAGAGGATGACAGTAGGGGCCCATCATGTCCGTGGCTGGACACAAGGAAGTTCCTCATTTTTTGTTATATATACTCCATTGTCAGCGTATGGAAAGAGAAAATGCTTCCTCCTAGTGGTTTCCTGACATCTGGGACCCACGACATTGTCAGCATATATAGTCAATAGACAAGAGAATAGCACCGCAAGATCGGCTGACACCTGGGACGTAGCTGCTCGAGCAACATTTTTTGTTATTGTTGAGATGGAGCAGGGTGTCAACTGGGCTATGGCCCATCTAGCCAGGCTTATATTTTATGTTCACCATATGACCAACCCAGCTATTTTTCTTTGTGAAAATGAGCCTAGTTTATTTTTCTGAAGAATACCCAATCGAGGCCTACTTATTTTTCTACGCCCTGACGGGCGGCAACTCTTTCAAGACGCCAACAAATCTTGAAAGTAATATGAAATGGGTTGTAAATAAAAAAACAGATGACAAATTGGCAATTAATTTATAATTTCTGAATTTTTCACGTCTCCAGATTCCTATTTCACTGGGCTCTGACCTAATTTAAATATATCTTCAAAGTACTTTAAATCTGGCTTGACATTTCGGTATTAAAAATAGTTTGGAACCCACAGAAATATGCAAAATTTCGTTTAAAATTTTAACCCTGGCCCTGGCCAACAAAAAATGGACTGCAATAAATTGCATAAGAAGTTGCAATGAGCTATATATAAATTATTAAAAAAATAGGGAATGGTCTGATTTGTGGGCCTATTAAGTTGATGCGTATGCAAGATTTTTTACTTATTATATACGTCAACAAACGATTCTAGTAGACGTAACCATTGGATGTCAATCCAATGGCCGTCGTGTTTCTTCAATCTCTAATCTTCTTGCTCGAGCCGCCAAATCCAACACCGGTGGGACCGCCTGCTCCCGCCTCCCATGGCCGGTTGTGCTGCCGCGCAGGTCTCACATCCCCCTACTACTCCCACCACTGGCCAGGCCAACCCTCTACTCACCCACATCCCTCCACTGTTGTGGCTTCGCCGCCTCCGAGTCAATCCCTTCCTGGATCTCGTCGTCGTCCATCGCGTTGGTGTTCTCGGCACGGCGTGGTCAACCTTGTCAACAAACGACAACATCGGAAGAAGGATGTACATGGAGAGGCTGACAGTTGGGCCAATATGGTCCATGGCCGCACGCAAGCAAGTACTAACCTCCTTATTACGCCAAAAAGAATGAATACTCCGGTAGACAGCTCGGACCCACCAGCTATATCTTCGCACGCAAGGAAGTGCCTCCTTATTATGCACAAAAATGAATACTCCCCCTGCTAGCTGGGACCCACCATAGTGGGAGCCTGACTTGTGGGCCTACTAAGTTGACACGGACGGAGGGCTTTGTCAACTTAGTCAACAAACGATTCTATCACCAGTGAGCGTTGGATTGCTAACATCCAACGGTCATCCTGCTTCTTCAACCTCTGATTTTCTTGCTCCAGCCGCCCAAACCACCGCGTGCTCTTGCCTCCCATGGCCGGCTGTGCTGCCGCGGAGGCCTCACCGCCCCTTACTACTCCCACCACTGGCCAGGCCCTGCGGCGACGGCAGCCTTACACCGAAGTCGAACCAGTGAACCCTCGTACTCCTCTCCGTGTGGACATCCACTGCCGCGTCTTCCCCGGATCCGTGTCATCCCCTTCCTAGGCCTCACCGTCGTCCACCGCCCTAGTGCTCTCGGCGCGGCATGGTCAACGTGGTCAACGAATGACTTCCATCGGATGAGTACTGTAGGTGGAGAGGCTGACAGCTGTGTCCACAGCCGCAGCAGGAAAGTGCCTCCTTATTACGCGGAAAATAATGATTCCTCCACCTGACAGTAGGGACCCACCGGATGGGCCACCATATTTCGCAAACAAAAATGTTTCCGCCCTGACTGCTGGGACCCACCAGCTATATCTTCGCACACAAGGAAGTGCATCCATATTATGAGCAAAAATAAAATGATTCGCCCCCTGACTGTTGGGACCCACTGTAGGATCGAAAGTATGTCTAGAGGGGGTGATTAGACTACTTGACCAAATAAAAACTTAACCTTTTCCCAATTTTAGTTCTTGGCAGATTTTAGCTAATTTAGGACAAGTCAAGCAATCATCACATAATTCAAGCAAGCATGCAAAGAGTATATAGGCAGCGGAAAGTAAAGCATGCAACTTGCAAGAATGTAAAGGGAAGGGTTTGGAGAATTCAAACGCAATTGGAGACATGGATGTTTTTCCCGTGGTTCAGATAGGTGGTGCTATCCTACATCCACGTTGATGGAGACTTCAACCCACGAAGGGTAACGGTTGCGCGAGTCCACACAGGGCTCCACCCACGAAGGGTCCACGAAGAAGCAACCACCCACAAAGGGTCCACAAGAAGCAACCTTGTCTATCCCACCATGGCCATCGCCCACACAGGACTTGCCTCACTAGTGGTAGATCTTCACGAAGTAGGCGATCTCCTTGCCCTTACAAACTCGTTGGTTCAACTCCACAATCTTGTCGGAGGATCCCAAGTGACACATAGCCAATCTAGGAGACACCACTCTCCAAGAAGTAACAAATGGTGTGTAGGTAATGAACTCCTTGCTCTTGTGCTTCAAATGATAGTCTCCCCAACACTCAACTCTCTCTCATAGGATTTGGATTTGGGGGAAAGAAGATTTGAGTGGAAAGCAACTTGGGAAGGCTAGAGATCAAGATTCATATGGTAGGAATGGAATATCTTGGTCTCAACACATGAGTAGGTGGTTCTCTCTCAGAACATATGAGTTGGAATGGTGTGTGTGTTCTGATGGCTCTCTCCACGAATGAAGAGGAGGTGGAGGGGTATATATAGCCTCCACACAAAATCCAACCGTTACACAATTTTCCAATCTCAGTGGGACCGAATCAACAAACTCGGTCGGACCGAAAATGTAAACCTAGTGACCGTTAGAGATTTTCGGTGGGACTGACATGCAACTCGGTAGGACCGATATGGTTAGGGTTTGGGCATAACGTAATCTCGGTGAGACCGATTACACAAACTCGGTGAGACCGAATTTGGTAATTAGCTAACCAAAGAGTTGGTCAGGCAAACTCGGTGGGACCGATTTGCTCTTTCGGTGAGACCGAGTGGAACTCGGTGAGACTGAAAAGTTACAAAGGGGAAACACTGAGTTTACATTGCAATCTCGGTGGGACCGATTCGCTCTTTCGGTGAGACCGAAAAGTTACGAAAAGGAAACAGAGAGTTTGCAATCCCATCTCGGTGAGACCGAGATCCCTATCGGTAGAACCGAATTGCTAGGGTTTGGCAGTGGCTAATGACAAATGAAAACTCGATGGCGCCGGATAGGAAGAATCGGTAGGACCGAGTTTGGCTTAGGGTTTAGGTCATATGTGGATATGGGAAAGTAGTTGAGGGTTTTTTGGAGCATATCACTAAGCACATGAAGCAAGAGGCTCATTAAGCAACACCTCATCCCTCCTTGATAGTATTGGCTTTTCCTAAAGACTCAATGTGATCTTGGATCACTAAAATATAGAATGAAGAGTCTTGAGCTTTTGAGCTTGAGCCAATCCTTTGTCCTTAGCATTTTGAGGGTTCCACTTTCACATCCATGCCATGCCAATCATTGAGCTTTCCTGAAATAATCATCTTGGAATAACATTAGCTCAATGAGCTATATGTTGTTATGAATTACCAAAACCACCTAGGGATAGTTGCACTTTCACCCACCAGCTACATCTTCACACGCAAGGAAGTGACTGACAGTCAGGACCCACCTGGTCGAAGCGTACGTAGCATTGTCATTCTGGTCGCGAACGTCTAGGTACATATGATCGGTCTATCTGCAGGCTGCAGCGATGAACCATGGCCATGTAAGGAAGGGCACGTGTCATAGTAGAGGTGCGCACATGTCTTAGTAGAGGCACGCACGTAGCATGTACACGTACATACAGCGGCCAGGGTGCAAGAAAGTAAATACGGCCACGTACGTACAACTGGTTCGGTCGGAATGGAAATGTGTCGTCGTGTCCATCGGGAGCCAACCGGCTTGGACGGAACAGCCGATGGAAACGAGGCCTGGCATACCACAGAACGGAGGTAACGACCTTGTGTTCGGCCGGCCATGGTCGAAACAGGATCCTATTCATCGGGAGGGGTCTGGCGTACCGCAAAACGGAGGAAACGGACTTCTCTTGGACCTCCTACGGTCAAAACGGGGTCTTGTTGATCGGGAGGAGTGTAGCGTACCACAAAACGGAGGAAACGGACTTGTGTTGGAGCGCTACGGTCGAAACGGGGGTCCTATTCATCGGGAGGGGTGTGGCGTACCGCAAAGCGGGACTCCGCGGGATACTATTCATCTCCACCATCGACTGCCTCCATGGGCTACTGTTCATCCACCGTCGACCTCCTCCAGCCTCCACCTGCGAATGTTCATCCATGGGCTCATGTTCATCTAGCCTCCATCATGCGCTCCTCCACCGGCTACAGTTCAACCAGCCCTCTCCACGGGGTCCTGTTCAACCGCCCCACCACATCTATGATGATACCGGGATTTGTCACAATTATCGTCATAGAAGTGTCATAAGTGAGGGAGTCCCGGATTAGGGGGTGTCCGGATGGCCGGACTATACCTTCAGCCGGACTCCTGGATTATGAAGATATAAGATTGAAGACTTTGTCCCGTGTCCGGAAGGGACTTTCCTTGGCGTGGAAGGCAAGCTTGGCGATACGGATATGCAGATCTCCTACCATTGTAACCGACTTTGTGTAACCCTAACCCTCTCCGGTGTCTATATAAACCGGAGGGTTTTAGTCCGTAGGACGACATACACAACAACAATCATACCATAGGCTAGCTTCTAGGGTTTAGCCTCTCTGATCTCGTGGTAGATCTACTCTTGTACTACCCATATCATCAATATTAATCAAGCAGGACGTAGGGTTTTACCTCCATCGAGAGGGCCCGAACCTGGGTAAAACTTCGTGTCGCTTGCCTCCTGTTACCATCCGGCCTAGACGCACAGTTCGGGACCCCCTACCCGAGATCCGCCGGTTTTGACACCGACATTGGTGCTTTCATTGAGAGTTCCTCTGTGTCGTCGCCGTCAGGCTTGATGGCTCCTACGATCATCGATAGTGATGCGGTCCGGGGTGAAAATTGTCTCCCCGGACAGATCTCTGTCTTCGGCGGCTTTGCACTGCGGGCCAATACACATGGCCATCTGGAGCAGATCGAAAGCTATGCCCCTGGCCGTCAGGTCAGATTTGGAAGTTTAAACTACACGACTGACATCCGCGGGGGCTTGATCTTCGACGGATTCGAGCCACTACCGAGCGCGCCGCATTGCCATGACGAGCATGATCTAGCTCTGCCGCCTAACAGTGCCCTGAAGGCCGCACCCGCAGTGGCTTCGACCCTTAATTCGGAGCCAACCGTGCTGACCGAGGATGGGTGGTTGGACGCCGCCTCGGGGGCTGCGATCCTAACGGTGATCGAGCCAAATACCAGCTCCGCACTCCGCGAGACTCATGATTCCAAGGAGCCGGACTCCTCTCCGTACTCCGAACCATTCGCGCCTCTGCCGATCGAATCCGATTGGGCGCCGATCATGGAGTTTACTGCCGCGGACATCTTTCAGCACTCGCCCTTTGGCGATATTATAAAATCACTAAAGTCTCTCTCTTTGTCAGGAGAGCCCTGGCCGGACTACGGTCAGCGAGATTGGGATGCGGACGATGAAGAAATTCAAAGCCCACCCACCACCCACTTTGTAGCCACTGTCGACGATTTAACCGACATGCTCGACTTCGACTCCGAAGACATCGACGGTATGGACGCCGATGAAGGAGATGATGAAGAACCAGCGCCTATTGGGCCCTGGAACGCCACCTCGTCATATGACGTATACATGGTGGACGCACCAAAAGATGATGACGAGGAGCGGAAGGACGCACCGAAGGCCTGTTCCCTCGAAAAGCAGTCAAAGCAGCAACGCAAGCACCGCCCCAAATCCCGCCTCGACAGAAATAGCGATCACACAGACCCAGCGCTAGAGCAGGGCGAGCCGCTGCCGGACAACGGCAATCCGGATAATCAAACCGAACAAACAAATCCTATCAAGGATAATGGTCCGGACGACATAACGCCGGAGCAGCAGACTGCCCGTAAAAGGCTTGTTGCCACCGCGAGGAGTCTGAAAAAGCAGAAGCAAAGGCTCAAGGCCGCGCAAGACACACTCCAAATCAGATGGAGTAAAATACTCAACACTGCAACAAGGTACGGCGACAATCGCCCCTCCAAGAGCTACCCAAAGCGGAAGCTGCTACCCGAATTCGATGAGGAGGCCTCAGAACCCCCACAACAAAATATCAAAGCAGCCACCTGGTCGGATAGACGACCCCTCTACGAGCACAGAGCGGCATACAACGCGCTCACAATACAATACGCGACCCATGCGAGGGCTCACACCCAAAGGACGGCGCAACAAGATCCATCTATGGACCACGCAAGCACGCCCCAGCATACAATGCAACACAACAAACATCCGAACAACGCGCCACACCCAGCTACAGGGGTGCCGCACACCCCCTATGTTTCACCAATGAGGTGCTAGACCATGAATTTCCAGAGGGATTCAAGCCCGTAAACATAGAGGCATACGACGGAACAACAGACCCTAGGGTTTGGATTGAGGACTACATCCTTCATATCCATATGGCTCGAGGAGATGATCTCCACGCCATCAAGTACCTACCCCTCAAGCTCAAAGGGCCAGCTCGTCACCGGCTCAAAGGCCTCCCCGAAAGCTCCATTGGAAGTTGGGAAGAGCTTGAAGACGCCTTTCGGGCAAATTTTCAAGGGACTTATGTCCGACCTCCGGATGCGGACGATTTGAGTCATATAACTCAACAGCCCGGAGAGTCAGCCCGAAAGCTTTGGAACAGGTTTCTTACTAAAAAGAACCAGATTGTCGACTGTCCGGACGCCGAAGCCTTGGCAACTTTCAAGCATAGCGTCCGTGACGAATGGCTCACCAGACACCTCGGCCAAAATAAGCCGAGAACGATGGCCGCATTAACAAACCTCATGACTCGCTTTTGCGTGGGGGAGGACAGCTGGCTAGCCAAATGCAGCACCAGCGACCCCAGTACATCTGAAGTTAGAGATGGAAATGGGAAATCACGGCGCAATAGCAATAACAAGCACCGGAATAAAGAAGACAACACGAAGGGCACGGCAGTAAATGCCAGATTCAAAAGCTCTCGGCCAGGTCAAACGCCGCCCCCCTAAAGGCACCAGGGATGAACTTTCCAGCCTCAACAAAATCCTGGACCAAGTATGTCAGATTCATAGTACCCCTGGTAAACTTGCTAATCATATCCACAGAGAATGTTGGGTCTTCAAGCAGTCCGGCAAGCTCAACGCCGTACACAAGGGGGAGGATACACCAAGTGAAGACGAGGACGAGCCCCCCAAGAAAGACACGGGGGAACAAAAGAAATTTCCACCAGAAGTCAAAACAGTAAACGTGTTACACGTAATCAAGGGAAAAAACAACGCGGCACTCCCAGGATAATATACCCAAGTGCCTATCACCACGAAGTCCTGCCACTGGTCATCTCAACCGATCACCTTCGACCATCGCGATTACTCAGCAAGTATCCGACACGCAGGATGGTCTGCCCTGGTATTAGACCCAGTAATTGGCGGATATCACTTCACAAGAGTCTTGATGGACGGCGGCAGTAGCCTAAACCTAATATATCAGGATACAATCCGCGGGATGGGGTTAGACCCAACACAAGTTCGCCATAGCAATACTACCTTTAAAGGAGTAACGCCATGCCCAGGGACTCGTTGTACGGGCTCCCTCCTACTACAAGTTATATTCGGCTCCCCCGATAACTTCCGTTGCGAGCATTTAACTTTCCACATCGCTCCGTTTCAAAGTGGCTATCAAGCACTGCTCGGACGCGAAGCTTTCGCTCGCTTTAATGCAATACCACACTACGCCTCCCTCACACTTAAGATGCCCGATCCACGTGGCATCATTACAGTGCACGGAAATATCAAGCGATCTCTGCGTGCCGAAGAGAGTGAGGCTGCCTTGGCAGCCGCACCCTAAAGGCGCCCGGACAAGCGAAAGCATCCAATAGGTCGTCAAGACCTCAGATACAACTAATCGAGTCCGGCGCCGCTACTTATACCGAATAAATGGTCACACCCCTATTTGTACAAGGGGCTCAACACGCGCAGACGAGTGGCAATTTCTTCTCATCTTGAATTATACATGGTTTCTTTAACAAACTATCTTTTTGCATGACAAACTTTTCACCTAAATTTCTCTCTTTTACAGACGATCATCGTGCCACACTCGTCCAGGATACGGCACAACGGAGACACAGGCGCAGACGTGCAGTAGGGACCCGCTCCAAGGATTCTTTTTAGATTAAGAACCTGCGTAAAACTTTCTTACTGTCTCTTGTTGATACATATCCACCATTGAGAAGGATGTTGACGTTTTGGCATGTGGCCACTCCAGAACAATGCATATACCTGGACACAAGGGGCTTCTTACAAAGGCCATTATTTCGGCCCGGTTTATACCACAAAGACCGAATACCTTAGGGAGTGCTCGGCTTCGCGAGTTTGGCCCTATATGCATCAGCTCTGAATCATTGTCTTTGGTCAAATGTTGGGTTTGCTCGGCTCCTGTGTTTTGGTGCCTTACTTTCCGCTTTATCGGCTAAGGTAGCACCAGGAGAACTACTGCGATTGTGCCCTGGTTCATCCGGCCGAGCACCTCAGTAGAGAAAGCCGAAAACTGACTGTCATGATATAGCGTGAGACTGGTCAACCACTCAATGGCCTATTGGAATGTTAGAATTCCTCCGCCTTAACGAAGGGCCGTTTTCCGGCCAGGCATGTACGCACCCCGGGATCGAGAAAGTGCGGAGCCACCAGGGGCTATTTAGTAGCCCCACTGTCAGACTCCTATGGCTAAGTGAAAGTGCTAAAGCATTATTGTCCGGTTACCTCGCTCACTCCGCTATCACCTCCTTAATAGGACCAAGACGTTGGGTTAAGTGTGGAGCGTGTTTTTGCGAGCACCTCCGCATTATATGCGTGAGGGTTGAAGCCGACGGCTGCAATCTTTCAGGTTATACACATGTATACATAAACGGCCGCCCAGGAGGCATCACATTACTTTCAGGCAAAAGTATAAAAATAGACTTATAAAAATTTATAAAAGCATTTCGCTTACAATGAGATTACATATCACTCAAACATAATATTTTTTTAGCACTGGGTCTCTATCAAACAAGCACCCACAAGAACTTCTTCAAAGTAGTGCTCGGCAGCCCTTCGACCTATGGCCGAATCTCGCGCTGCAACAGTGGTAGCATCCATCTCCGCCCAGTATGCTTTAACACAGGCAAAGGCCATCCGTGCGCCCTCTATGCACGCCGACCTCTTCATCGCATTAATGTGCGGCACCACATCAAGGAACTGCTGCACCAAGCTGAAATAGCCGTTCGGTTTTGACCTTTCCAGCCACAGCTGATCCACAACAGACCTCATGGAGAGTCCGGACAACCTATTTAGTTCGGCCCATTCGGCTAATTGGTCAGTCAATGAAAGCGGATGCTCGGGAGAATGGAATTGTCTCCAAAACAGCCGGTCTACTTCACGGTCCGTCTGACCCTGGAAATAACTAGCCGCATCGGCAGCGTTCGCCGCCAAATCCTCCGAACTCCACAGCCGATCCAGAGGGACATACCGTGGATCTCCGAACTTCCTCCGCAACATAAAGGATTTCCCAGCTACAATATCCCCGGCTTCCCGTAGCTCCTCCTTCTTTGCCCTCATAGCAGAGCGGAGGTCCTTTTTCGTTGCAGCAGCCTTCTCAAGGTCCGATGCCTTCACTTGGTTTTCCTTTTCAAGAACCCGGCAACGGTCGGCGGCGGCTTTTAATTCTATGGCCATCTTGGCCATCTTGTCTCGGCTCTCGCCATGTGCGGCCTTCTCGGCTTGTAACTCTTCGGCCGAGTTCCAAGCAGCCGCATTACCCAACCTCGCTTGTTCCTTGGCTCGGGCAAGTTCTTCCCGCAAGGCTTCAACAGTGGCAACTCCATCTGCAGTCACAACATATTAAAGATACTGGCATCATGCTGCTCTTCCTATGTGGCGTTTACCAGATAATAACACTTACCATGTGCCTCGTCAAGCCTTTTGTTAACAAGCTCGATGTCGGCGTCTGCCGCATCCAACTGCCGTTCTAAATGGGCAAACTCGCTAGTCCGGCTAGCCACCGGAGCTTCCATCACCTGCACATAGAGGCAGTATGGTTATTACCTGGGAATATGATCCTCTGTTCGTCGTCGTTTCTGACGAAAACCACAGTCTCAGGGGCTACTATCTACACAGGGCACACCTAGCATGTGCAGGACTATCATACATTCTTTTACGTACCTCAACGCCTGTCAGTAGACTCATAAAAGCTTCATGCAATCCTCTTTCGGCGGACGATATTCTCTCCATCACCGTATTCATCAGCACACGGTGTTCCTCTGAGATGGCCGCTCGCCGCACCAACTCCCTCAGAACATCCGATCGCACACTAGACGGTGCCGGACTCTTTTGTCTCCTCTCTTCGGGAGCCGGACACTTGGAGCTTCGGGGGTCAATGGGATTATCTTCTGGCCTCACCGGACTCGGAGAGGCCCTCCGCGACGACACTTCAGGGTCACCCGCTTCCGGAGCAGAGGAGTCTGTAGGAGGCGTTTCGCTCTCCATCATCTCTGGAAGAAGCTCCCCCGAAGACGAGCTCATTTGAGAGGGGCTAAGGCTCGAACTACAAAAACATGTGCGGTGGTTATTTTCTCAGAAGAAAAAGATGGCATATCTATACTATTAAAGTATTTCGGGTCACTTACGACTCGCGGGAGAATTGATCCCCCCGCGGACTTTGTGCGACAACAGCGCCCCCCAAGGTAGGACCCTCTGTGGGAGAATTCTTCTCCCGTTTGGTAGCTTCGGCTTCCGAATCCCCGGGCGCAGTCCTTTTCCTCTTCTGGTCGTCTTCCTTCATGGAGACGCTCGCTCCCTCGGCTAGAATGGGCAGCGTTGGGGGCCCGCGTCCGCCCGCATCATCCTCCATAGTATCTTCCTTCAAGGGCTCCGGGCAAGGTGCGGTCTGGAGCATCTTTTCCAATACCAGATTTTCGAAAGCCTCAGGGAGGGGTGCCGAACACTGAATCAACTTCGCCTTTGTTAGCCAGTCCTGGTCAAAAAGCAGACTCTCACAAATAACTTCGTAACAAAGGAGAGATAGTATGATCGGCCGGAAGATGCCTTACCTATTCGGCGGCGCGGTTACTACTCAGGCCCACATCCTCGGTGATTTCTGGACACTCCACCCGAGGTCTGAAGAATGACTTGTACATCTCCTCGTGCGTCAGGCCGAGAAAATTTTGAATGACACGCGGTCCCTCAGGATTGAACTCCCACAGGCGAAGAGGTCGGCGTTTGCAAGGCTGGACTTGACGAACCAACATAACTTGTATTACCGCAACCAAACTGAAATCTCCATTGAAGAGATCTCGAATGCGGCTTTGCAGTATAGGCACGTCCTTGGCTGGACCCCAGCTCAGACCTCTGCTAACCCATGACATCAGCTGTGGTAGAGGGCCCGAGTGGAAAACAGGGGGGGCGCCCACTTGGCACTTCTAGGAGCCGAGAGAATTAAACCATATCTTAGCATCACCCTTTAATGAGAACGGAAATATTTGAAGGATATAAAAGTAATGAATTCTCTCATTGAGGGAGTCCTGGATTAGGGGGTGTCCGGATGGCCGGACTATACCTTCAGCCGGACTCCTGGACTGTGAAGATACAAGATTGAAGACTCTGTCCCGTGTCCGGAAGGGACTTTCCTTGGCGTGGAAGGCAAGCTTGGTGATACGGATATGAAGATCTCCTACCATTGTAACCAACTTTGTGTAACCCTAACCCTCTCCCGTGTCTATATAAACCGGAGGGTTTTAGTCCCTAGGACAACATACACATCAACAATCATACAATAGGCTAGCTTCTCGGGTTTAGCCTCTCCGATCTCGTGGTAGATCTACTCATGTACTACCCATATCATCAATATTAATCAAGCAGGACGTAGGGTTTTACCTCCATCGAGAGGGCCCGAACCTGGGTAAAACTTCGTGTCCCTTGCCTCCTATTACCATCCGGCCTAAACGCACAGTTCGGGACCCCCTACCCGAGATCCGCCGGTTTTAACACCGACAATAAGCATGATAGAAAAAAAAATGTTTGGCCCAAAATGTCACGGATGTGTCTTTTTTTGTAGTGCTGGTGTGTTCTAAGTGCTAGAAATTCTTAAATATTCTATAAAAAATGATACTAAATTTTCTGGGCATTTGGAGAACTTTTATTCTCAGGTCATTTTTTATTGCACGGATAATTCAGAAAACAGAAAGAAAATACTATTTTTGCTTTATTAATCTAAATTACAGAAAGTAAAAGATGGGTACAAAGAGTTGTGCCTTCTAAATTCATCCATCTCATGCTCATCAAAAGGAATCCATTAACAAGGTTGATCAAGTCTTATTAACAAACTTCTTCTAAATGGCATGAAACCGAAGAACTTTCGAATAACACTAGGTTACCTCAATGGGGATATGCATTTCCCCAACAATAAGAATATCATATTTCTTTTTGGCAGTAGGAAGAGGGAATTCAAAACCTCCAATAGTAATAGTTGAAATTTTTCCAATAGAATTGATACTATGGACTTGAGGTTGTTTCTCCGGAAAGTGTACCGTATGCTCATTACCATTAACATGAAAAGTGACATTGCCTTTGTTGTGATCAATAAAAGCCCCTACAGTGTTCAAAAAGGGTCTACCAAGGATAATCGACATATTGTTGTCCTCGGGAATATCAAGAATAACAAAGTCCGTTAAAAGAGTAATGTTTGCAACCACAACAGGCACATCTTCACAAATACCAATGGGTATAGCAGTTGATTTATCAGCCATTTGCAAAGAAATTTCAGTAGGTGTCAACTTATTCAATTCAAGTCTATGATATAAAGAGAAAGGCATAACACTAACACTAGCTCCAAGATCACATAAAGTAGTTTTCACATAGTTTCTTTTAATGGAGCATGGTATAGTTGGTACTCCTGGAGCTCCAAGTTTCTTTGGTATTCCACCCTTAAAAGTATAATTAGCAAGCATGGTGGAAATTTTAGCTTCCAGTATCTTTCTTTTATTTGTAATGATATCTTTCACATACTTAGCATAGGGAGGCAATTTAAGCATATCAGTCAAATGGAAACACAAAAAGATAGGTCTAATCATTTCAGCAAAGCGCTCAAAATCATCTTCATCTTTTTTCTTGGATGGCTTAGGAGGAAAGGGCATGGGTTTCTGAACCCATGGTTCTCTTTCTTTACCATGCTTCCTAGCAACGAAGTCTCTCTTATCATAACGTTGATTTTTTGATTGTGGGTTATCACGATCAATAGCTGGTTCAATCTCTACATCATTATCATTACTAGGTTGAGCATCAACATGAACATCATTATTAAAATTATCACTAGGTTCATGTTCATCACCAGATTGTGTCTCAGCATTAGAAATAGAAATATCATTGGGATTCTCAGGTGTTGCTATAGCAGGTTCATTAGCATGCAAAGTCCTATCGGTTTTATTTTTATTTTTAGTATGAGGACTAGGTGCATTAGTATTAGTTCTCTGAGAATCTTGCTCAACTCTCTTAGGATGACCCTCAGGATACAAAGGTTCCTGGATCATTTTACCACCTCTAGTCATAACCCTAACAGCATTATCATTACTCTTATTATTCAACTCATTAAGCAAATCATCTTGTGCCTTAAGTACTTGTTCTACTTGAGTTGTAACCATGGAAGCATGTTTACTGATAAGCTTAAGATCACTAACAGTTCTACTCATATAATCACTCAAGTGTTCAAGCATGTAAGCATTACGTTTCAATTGTCTACTAACATAAGCATTGAAATTTTCTTGTTTAACAACAAAATTATCAAACTCATCCAAGCATTGACTAGAAGACTTATTATGAGGAATATCACCTTCATCAAATCTATGGAGAGAGTTTACTTCTACTACCTATGTCGGGTTATCAAGACCATGTATTTCCTCAATAGGCGGTAAATTCTTAACATCTTCAGCTTTAATACCTTTTTATTTCATAGATTTCTTTGCCTCTTGCATATCTTCGGGACTAAGAAATAGAATACCTCTTTTCTTTGGAGTTGGCTTCGGAGTTGGTTCAGGAAGTGTCCAAACAGTATCATTACTCAACATATTGTTCAATAGCAATTCAGCTCGCTCAATAGTTCTTTCCATGAAAACACAACCAGCACAACTGTCCAGGTGGTCACTGGAAGCATTGGTTAGTCCATTATAAAAGATATCAAGTATTTCATTTTTCTTGAGAGGATGATCA
The DNA here is from genome assembly GCF_003073215.2 of Triticum urartu. Taxonomy (NCBI): domain Eukaryota; kingdom Viridiplantae; phylum Streptophyta; class Magnoliopsida; order Poales; family Poaceae; genus Triticum; species Triticum urartu. The sequence continues at coordinate 108,740,317 of NC_053024.1, read as the reverse complement.
GGCAAAGCATTAAGTAATTGGAGAAGCCTCCCCCAAGCTTGTGGGAGACTCTCTTATTCAATTTGCACAAAATTAAATATTTCCCTTAAACCAGCTTGTTTCTTTTGAGCGGGGAAATATTTTGCAAAGAAGTAGTGAATCATATCATGGGGACTACGCACACAACTAGGAGCAAGAGAATTAAACCATATCTTAGCATCACCCTTTAACGAGAAAGGAAACAATTTAAGAATATAGTAATAGAGAATTCTTTTCCTCATGAGCAAATAGGGTGGCTATATCCTTTAATCTAGTAAGATGCGCCACAACAGTTTCAGATTCATAACCATAAAAAGGATCGTATTCAACCAAAGTAATTAACTCAGTATCGACAGAGAATTCATAATCCTTATTAGTAACAAAGATATGAGAAGTAGCAAAAGCAGGATCATATTTCATTCTAGCATTCAAGGATTTTTCTTTCATCTTAGCTAACAATTTCTTAAGATCCTCTCTATCATTGCAAGCAAAGAAGTCTCTAGCAGTTTCTTCATCCATAACATAGCCCTCAAGTACAACAAGCAATTCATATCTAGGGGAGAATCATAATCTTTAGTTTCAATAATATCATCAGTTTTAGTAATTTCATTCTCTCTAACCCTAGCAAGTTATTCATCAAGAAATTCACCAAGTGGCACAGTATTATCAAGCATAGAAGTAGTTTCATCATAAGCATCACGCATAGCAGAAGTGGCATCATCGATAACATGCGACATATCGGAATCAATAGCAGTTGTAGGTGTCGCGAGTTTACTCAAAACAGAAGGAGAATCAAGTGCAGAGCTAGATGGCAGTTCCTTACCTCCCCTCGTAGTTGAGGGAAAAATCTTGGTTCTTTGATCTTTCAAATTCCTCATAGTGGTCAACAAATATAAATCCCAAGTGACCCAGAGAATAGAGCTATGCTCCCCAGCAATGGCACTAGAAAAAGGTCTTGATAACCCACAAGTATAGGGGATCACAACAGTTTTCGAGGGTAGAGTATTCAACCCAAATTTATTGATTCGACACAGGGGTAGCCAAAGAATATTTTCAAGTATTAGTAGTTGAGTTGTCAATTCAACCACACCTGAAAGACTTAATATCTGCAGCAAAGTATTTAGTAGCAAAGTAGTATGGAAGTAGAGGTAACTGTGGCAAAAGTAACCGTAGCAGTTTTGTAGCAATCGTAACAGTGGCAACGGAAAAGTAACTTAGCAAAGATCAGTATGTGAAAAGCTCGTAGGCAATGGATCAATGATGGATAATTATGTCTGGCATTCATCATGCAATGGTTATAACATAGGGTGACACAGAACTAGCTCCAGTTCATCAATATAATGTAGGCATGTATTCCGAATATAGTCATACGTGCTTATGGAAAAGAACTTGCATGACATCTTTTGTCCTACCCTCCCATGACAGTGGGGTCCTATTGGAAACTAAGGGATACTAAGGCCTCCTTTTAATAGAGAACCGGACCAAAGCATTAGCACTTAGTGAATACATTAACTCCTCAAACTACGGTCATCACCGGGAGTGGTCCCGACTATTGTCACTCCGGGGTTGCCAGATCATAACACGTAGCAGGTGAATATTGACTTGCAAGATAGGATCAAGAACACAAATATATTCATGAAAACATAATAGGTTCAGATCTGAAATCATGGCACTCGGGCCCTAGTGACAAGCATTAAGCATAGCAAAGTCATAGCAACATCAATCTTAGAACATAGTGGATACTAGGGATCAAACCCTAATAAAACTAACTCGATTACATGGTAAATCTCACCCAACCCATCACCGTCCAGCAAGCCTGTGATGGGATTACTCACGCACGGTGGTGAGCATCATGAAATTGGTGGTGGAAGATGGTTGATGATGACGATGGCGACGGATTCCCCTCTAAGGAGCCCAAAACGGACTCTAAATCTGCCCTCCCGAGGAAGAACAGGGTTGGTGATATGTCTCCAACGTATCTACTTTTCCAAACACTTTTGCCCTTGTTTTGGACTCTAACTTGCATGATTTGAATGGAACTAACTCGTACTGACGCTGTTTTCAGCAGAACTACCATGGTGTTATTTATGTGCAGGATCAAACATTCTCGGAATGACCTGAAACTTCACGGAGACACTTTCCAGAAAATAATAAAAATACCTAGCAAAGATGAAGGCCAGGGGGCCCACCGTCTTGCCACGAGGGTGGGGGGCGTGCCTGCCCCCCTAGGTCGCGCCCCCCTACCTCGTGGGCCCCTGTTGCATCTCCGACTCCAACTCCACCTCCATATATTGAGTTTCGATGAGAAAAAATCAGAGAGAAGAAATCATCGTGTTTTACGATACAGAGCCGCCGCCAAGCCCTAAAACCTCTCAGGAGAGCTGATCTGGGGTTCGTTTGGGGCTCCGGAGAGGGGAATCCATCGCCATCATCATCATCAACCATCCTCCATCACCAATTTCATGATGCTCACCGCCGGGCGTGAGTAATTCCATCATAGGCTTGCTGGACGGTGATGAGTTGGATGGGATCTATCATGTAATCGAGTTAGTTTTGTTAGGGTTTGATCCCTAGTGTCCACTATGTTCTGAGATTGATGTTGCTATGACTTTGTAAGCTTAATGCTTGTCACTAGGGCCCGAGTGCCATGATTTCAGATCTGAACCTATTATGTTTTCATCAATATATGAGTGTTCTTGATCCTATCTTGCAAGTCGATAGTCACCTATTATGTGTTATGATCCGTTAACCCCGAAGTGACAATAATCGGGATACTTACCGATGATGACCGGAGTTTGAGGAGTTCATGTATTCACTATGTGTTAATGCTTTGTTCCGATTCTCTATTAAAAGGAGGCCTTAATATCCCTTAGTTTTCGTAAGGACCCCATTGCCTACATTACATTGATGAACTGTAGCTAGTTCTGTGTCACCCTAGGTTATGACTGTTACATGATGAACCGCATCCGGCATAATTCTCTATCACCGATCCATTGCCTACAAGCTTTCCATATATTGTGCTTCGTTTATTTACTTTTCTGTTGCTATTGTTATCATCACTACAAAATACCAAAAACATTACTTTTGCTACTGTTACCTTTTGCTACCATTATCACCACTATCATATTACTTTGCTACTAAACGCTTTGCTGCAGATATTAAGTTTCCAGGTGTGGTTGAATTGACAACTCAGCTGCTAATACTTGAGAATATTCTTTGGCTCCCCTTGTGTCGAATCAATAAATTTGGGTTGAATACTCTACCCTCTAAAATTGTTGCGATCCCCTATACTTGTGGGTTATCAAGACCATTTTATGGCGCCGTTGCCGGGGAGCATAGCTCTATTCTTTGAGTCACTTGGGATATATATCTGCTTATCATTATGAAGAACTTGAGAGATCCAAAAACCAAGATCTATCCCTCAACTACGAGGGGAGGTAAGGAACTGCCATCTAGCTCTTCACTTGATTCACCCTCTGTTATGAGTAAGCTTGTGACACCTACACCTGCTTTTGCTATTCGTTCTGATATGTCGCATGTTATTGATGATGCCACTTCTGCTATGCATGATACTACTATGCCACTTAGTGATTTTCTTGATGAACCACTTGCTAGGGCTAGAGAAATTGAAAATATTGAATCTGATGATACTGATGAAAGTGATGATGAAGAACTACTTGCTATTCCTAAGGGTTATGTATTTGATCAAGATGCTTCTTTAGCTATTTTAGCTTGCAGAAATGGAACTGAACTTAAAAAATTATTAGCTAGATGGAGTAAGCAATCTCTAAATGATAGAATGAAACCTCACCCTGCTTTGACTACTTCACCTATCTTTGTTACTGATAAGGATTATGAATTCTCTGTTGATCCTGATATAATTACTTTGGTTGAATCTGATCCTTTTCATGGTTATGAATCTGAAACTGTTGTGGCACATCTTACTAAATTGAATGATATAGCTACCCTGTTTACTAAAGATGAGTGTCGGTGTCAAAACCAGCGGATCTCGGGTAGGGGGTCCCGAACTGTGCGTCTAGGCCGGATGGTAACAGGAGGCAAGGGACACGAAGTTTTACCCAGGTTCGGGCCCTCTCGATGGATGTAAAACCCTACGTCCTGCTTGATTAATACTGATGATATGGGTAGTACAAGAGTAGATCTACCACGAGATCGGAGAGGCTAAACCCTAGAAGCTAGCCTATGGTATGATTGTTGATGTGTATGTTGTCCTACGGACTAAAACCCTCCGGTTTATATAGACAACGGAGAGGGTTAGGGTTACACAAAGTCGGTTACAATGGTAGGAGATCTTCATATCCGTATCGCCAAGCTTGCCTTTCACGCCAAGGAAAGTCCCTTCCGGACACGGGACGGAGTCTTCAATCTTGTATCTTCACAGTCCAGGAGTCCGGCTGAAGGTATAGTCCGGCCATCCGGACACCCCCTAATCCAGGACTCCCTCAGTAGCCCCTGAACCAGGCTTCAATGATGACGAGTCCGGCGCGCAGATTGTCTTCGGCATTGCAAGGCGGGTTCCCCCTCCAAGTACTTCATAGAAGATTTTGAACACAAAGATAGTGTCCGGCTCTGCAAAATAAGTGTCCACATATTGCCATAGAGAGAATAGTATTTACACAAATCTAATCTGCTGACGTATTCCGTAGCGTGACACACCACGGCCAAGCCTTTATCTGAGGCATTTCATTATCCCACCTTAGCGCGTCATGCGAGGCGGTTTCCTTGGCACGTCTTGTTAAAGCAGAGATCATGTCCCCTTATTCCGGGATTCTCATCAATACGGGCGTGGGTAAACCAACCGCTTCTAGGACTCCTAGATTATAGGCAAGTCCAAACGGACACGGAGAGGACGCTTGATATTCACCCTCTTTATAAAGGGGACAAGGCCTTTATTTTTCCCTCCCGTGCTCAATCGAATCCTTCCCCCACCTCAAGCTCAAAACGCCCGAAGTTCAGGTCAGGTGCTCCGAACCTTCAGTCATGTCCGGATCTAGCCTTCAAGGCCGATGGGTGCCTTCCTCCGTCACGGAAGAAGACATCAAATGGTTGAGGGAGGCCAGATATCTGACCGCCGAGATTTTGCATCGGCTGCCTCCCCGAGGGCAGGACGTCCCCACCCCCGAACCTAACGAAAACGTCGTGTTCGTCTCCCACTTCCTCTGAGGCCTAGGCCTCGCTCTGGATCCTTTCGTAAGGGGTTTGATGTTTTACTATGGGCTAGACTTTCATGATCTAGCTCCGGACTCCTTTCTTCATATCACGACATTTATTGTCGTGTGCGAGGCCTTCCTCCGGGTTACCCCTCACTTTGGCCTATGGCTCAAGAACTTTGAAGTGAAGCCGAAGATGATCGAGGGGCAACATGCAGCGTGTGGAGGTGCCTTAATACGCAAGATGACAGGAGCTCCGTGATCCAAAGGTTCCATCCCAGAGGTTTCTGAATTGTGGCAACAAGAGTGGTTCTACGTCACGGCTCCTAGAAGTGCCAAGTGGGAGGCTCCCCCTGTTTTATGCTCGGGCCCCCCACCACAGCTGATGTCATGGATCAGCAGAGGTCTGAGCTGGGGGCCAGCCAAGGACGTGCCTATACTGCAAAGTCGCATTCGAGATCTCTTCAATGGAGATTTTAGTTTGGTTGCGGTAATACAGGTTATGCTGGTTCGTCAAGCCCAGCCTTGCAAACACCGGCCTCTTCACCTGTGGGAGTTCAATCCCGAGGGACCGCGTGCCATTCAAAATTTCCTCGGTCTGATGCACGAGGAGATGTACAAGTCATTCTTCGGACCTCAAGTGGAGTGTCCGGAGATCACCGAGGGCATGGGCCTGAGTAGTAACCGCGCCGCCGATGAGGTAAGGCATCTTCCGGCCGAACATCTCTCTTCATTACGAAGTTATTTCTGAAAGTTCGCTTTTTGAACAGGGCTGGCTAACAAAGGCGAAGTTGATTCGGTGTTCGGCCCCCCTCCCTGAGGGTTTGGAAAATCCGGTATTGGAAAAGATGCTCCAGACCGCTCCTTGCCTGGAGCCCTTGAAGGAAGACACTGTGGAGGATAATGCGGGCGGACGCGGGCCCCCAACGCTGCCCACTCTAGCCGAGGGAGCGAGCGTCTCCATGAAGGAAGGCGACCAGAAGAGGAAAAGGACTGCACCCGGGGATTCGGAAGCCGAAGCTTCCAAACGGGAGAAGAAGTCTCCCACAGAGGGTCCTACCTCAGGGGGCGCCGTTGCCGCACAAAGTCCGTGGGGGGATCAATTCTCCCGCGAGTCATAAGTGACCTGAAATACTTTTAATGGTACAGATATGCCATTTTTTTTCTTCTGAGAAAATAACCACCGCATATATTTTTGATGTTCGGGCCTTAGCCCCTCTCAAATGAGCTCGTCTTCGGGGGATCTTCTTCTAGAGATGATGGAGCGCGAAACGCCTCCTCCGGACTCCTCCACGCCAGAAGCGGGCGACCCTAAAGTGTCATCGCGGAGGTCCTCTCTGAGTCCGGTGAGGCCAGAAGATAATCCCATTGACCCCCGAAGCTCCCAGTGTCCGGCTCCCGAAGGGAGCAGACAAAAGAGTCCGGCACCGTCTGGTGTGCGATCGGATGTTCTGAGGGAGTTGGTGGGGCGAGCGGCCATCTCAGATGAACACCGTGTGCTGATGAACACGGTGATGGAGAGAATATCGTCCGCCGAAAGTGGATTGCATGAAGCTTTTATGAGTCTACTGACAGGCTTTAAGGTACGTAAAAGAATGTATGATAGTCCTGCACATGCTAGGTGTGCCCTGTGTAGATAGTAGCCCCTGAGACTCTGGTTGTCGTCGGAAACGACGACGAACAGAGGATCATATTCCCAAGTAATAACCATAATTCCTCTATGTGCAGGTGATGGAAGCTCCGGTGGCTAGCCAGACTAGCGAGTTTGCCCATTTAGAATGGCAGTTGGATGCGGCAGACGCCGACATCGAGCTTGTTAACAAAAGGCTTGACGAGGTGCAGGGTAAGTGTCATTATCTGGTAAACGTCACATAGGAAGAGCAGCATGATGCCGGTATCTTTAATATGTTGTGACTGCAGATGCAGCTGCCACTGTTGAAGCCTTACGGGCAGAACTTGCCCAAGCCAAGGAACAAGCAAGGTTGGGTAATGCGGCTACTGTGAAGGCGGTCGAAGAGTTGCAAGCCGAGAAGGACGCGCATGGCGAGACCCGAGATAAGATGGCCAAGATGGCTATAGAATTAAAAGCCGCCGCCGACCGTTGCCGGATTCTTGAAAAGGAAAACCAAGCGAAGGCATCGGACCTTCAGAAGGCTGCTGCGACGAAAAAGGATCTCCGCTCTGCTATGAGGGCAAAGAAGGAGGAGCTGCGGGAAGCTGGGGATATTGTAGCTGGGAAATCCTTTATGTTGCGGAGGAAATTCGGAGATCCATGGTATGCCCCTCTGGATCGGCTATGGAGTTCGGAGGATGTGTATATGGATTTGGCGGCAAGCGTTGCCGATGCGGCCAAGTACTTCCAGGGTCAGACGAACCGTGAAGTAGACCAGCTGTTTTGGAGACAATTCCATTCTCCCGAGTGTCCACTTTCATTGACTGACCAATTAGCCGAATGGACCGAACTAAATAGGTTGTCCGGACTCTCCATGAGGTCTGTTGTGGATCAGCTGTGGCCAGAAAGGTCAAAACCGAACAGCTATTTCGGCTTGGTGCAGCAGGTCCTTGACATGGTGCCGCGTATTGATGCGATGAGGAGGTCGCGTGCATAGTGGGCGCACGGATGGCCTTTGCCCATGTTAAGGCATACTGAGCGGAGATGGATGCTACCAATGTTGCAGCGCAGGATTCGGCTATAGGTCGAAAGGCTGCTGAGCACTACTTTGAAGAAGTTCTTGAGGGTGCCCGTTTGATAGAGACCCAGTGCTCAAAAAATATTATGTTTGAGTGATATGTAATCTCATTGTAAGTGAAATGCTTTTATGAATTTTTATAAGGCTATTTTTATACTTTTGCCTGAAAGTAATATGATGCCTCCTGGGCGGCCGTTTATGTATACATGCGTATAACCTGAAAGATTGCAGTCGTTGGCTTCAACCCCCACGCATATAATGTGGAGGTGCTCGCAAAAACACGCGTTCACACTTAACCCAACGTCTTGGTCCTATTAAGGAGGTGATAGCGGAGCGAGCGAGGCAACCGGACTATAATGTTTTAGCACTTTCACTTAGCCATAGAAGTTTGACAGTGGGGCTACTAGATAGCCCCTGGTGGCACCGCACTATCCCGATTCCGGGGTGCGTACATGCCTGGCCGGAAAACGACCCTTCGTTAAGGCGGAGGAATTCTAACATTCCCACAGGTCATCGAGTGGTTGACCAGTTTCATGCTATATCATGACAGTCACTTTTCGGCTTTCTCTACTGAGGTGCTCGTCCGGATGAACCAGGGCACAATCACAGTAGTTCTCCTGGTACTACCTTAGCCGGCAAGGCGGAACGTAAGGCACCAAAACACAGGAGCCGGGCAAACCCAACATTTGACCAAAGACAATGATTCGGAGCTGATGCATATAGGGCCAAACTCGCGACGCCGAACACTCCCTAAGGTATTCGGTCTTTGTGGTATAAACCGGGCCTAAATAGTGGCCTTTGTAAGAAGCCCCTTGTGTCCAGGTACGCGCATTGTTCTAGCATGGCCACATGCCAAGACGCCGGCATCCTTCTCAATGGTGGATATGTGTCAACAAGAGATAGTAAAAAAGGTTTACGCAGGGTCTTAATCTAAAAAGAATCCTTGGGGCGGGTCCCTGCTGCACATCTGCGCCTGTGTCTCCGTTGTGCTGTATCCTGGACAGGTGTGGCATGATGATCGTATGTAAAAGAGAGGAAGTTAAGTAAAAAATTCGTCGTGCAAAAAGATAGTTTTTAAAGAAACCATGTAAATTTCAAGATGATAAGAAGTTGCCACTTGTCTGCGCGCGTTGAGCCCCTTGTATTGACAAATGGGGGGTGTGACCATTTATTCCGTATAAATAGCGGCGCCGGGCTTGATTAGTTGTATCTGAGGTCTTGATGACCTATTGGATGCTTTCCCTTGTCCGGGCGCCTTTAGTGTGCGGCTGCCAAGGCAGCCTCACTCTCTTCGGCGCGCAGAGATCGCTTGATATTTCCATGCACTGTAATGATGCCACGTGGACCGGGCATCTTGAGTGTGAGGGAAGCGTAGTGTGGCATTGCATTAAAGCGAGCGAAAGCTTCGCATCCGAGCAGTGCTTGATAGCCACTTTGAAACGGAGTGATGTGGAAAGTTAAATGCTCACGACGGAAGTTGTCGGGGGAGCCGAATATAACTTGTAGCAGGAGGGAGCCCGTACAACGAGCCCCTGGGCCTGGCGTTACTCCTTTAAAGGTAGTATTTCTATGGCGAATTTGTGTTGGGTCTAAACCCATCCCGCGGATTGTATCCTGATATATTAGGTTTAGGCTACTGCCGCCGTCCATCAAGACTCTTGTGAAGTGATATCCGCCAATTACCGGGTCTAATACCAGGGCAGCCCATCCTGCGTGTCGGATACTTGCAGAGTAATTGTGATGGTCGAAAGTGATCGGTTGAGATGACCAGTGGCAGGACTTCGTGGTGACAGGCACTTGGGTATATTTTCCTGGGAGTGTCGCGTTGTTTTTTCCCTTGATTACGTGTAACACGTTTACCGTTTTGACTTCTGGTGGAAATTTCTTTTGTTCCCCCGTGTCTTGCTTGGGGGGCCCGTCCTCGTCTTCACTTGGTGTATCCTCCCCCTTGTGTACGGCGTTGAGCTTGCCGGACTACTTGAAGACCCAACATTCTCTGTGGGTATGATTAGCAGGTTTGCCAGGGGTACTATGAATCTGACATACTTGGTCCAGAATTTTGTTGAGGCTGGACAATTCATCCCTGGTGCCTTTAGTGGGCGGCTTTTGACCTGGCCGAGAGCTTTTGAATCCAGCATTTACTGCCATGCCCTTCGTGTTGTCTTCTTTATTCCGGCGTTTGTTATTGTTGTTGCGCCGTGATTTCCCGTTTCCATCTCTAACTTCAGATGTGCTGGGGTCGCTGGTGCTGCATCTGGCTAGCCAGCTGTCCTCACCCGCGCAAAAGCGGGTCATAAGGTTTGTCAGTGCGCCATCGTTCTCGGCTTATTTTGTCCGAGGTGTCTGGCGAGCCATTTGTCACAGACGCTATGCTTGAAAGCTGCCAGGGCTTCGGCGTCCGGACAGTCGACAATCTGGTTCTTTTTAGTAAGAAACATGTTCCAAAGCTTTCGGGCTGACTCTCCGGGTTATTGAGTTATATGACTCAAATCGTCCGCATCCGGAGGTCGGACATAAGTCCCTTGAAAATTTGCCCGAAAGGCGTCTTCGAGCTCTTCCCAACTTCCAATCGAGCTTTCGGGTAGGCCTTTGAGCCAGTGACGAGCTGGCCCTTTGAGCTTGAGGGGTAGGTACTTGATGGCGTGGAGATCATCCCCTCGAGCCATATGGATATGAAGGATGTAGTCCTCAATCCAGACCCCAGGGTCTATTGTTCCGCCGTATGCCTCTATGTCTATGGGCTTGAATCCTTCTGGAAATTCGTGGTCCAGCACCTCGTAGGTGAAGCATAGGGGATGTGCGGCACCCCTGTAGCTGGGTGTACCGCGTTGTTCGGATGTTTGTTGTGTTGCATTATATGCTGGGGCACGCTTGCGTGGTCCATAGATGGATCTTGTTGCGCCATCCTTTGGGTGCGAGCCCTCGCATGGGTCGCGTATTGTATTGTGAGCGGCATTGTATGCCGATCTGTGTTGGTAGAGGGTCGTCTATCCGACCAGGTGGCTGCTTTGATATTTGTTTGTGGGGGTTCTGAGGCCTCCTCATCGAATTCGGGTAGCAGCTTCCGCTTTGGGTAGCTCTTGGAGGGGCGATTCTCGCCGTACCTTGCTGCGGTGTTGAGTATTTTACTCCATCTGATTTGGAGTGTGTCTTGCGCGGCTTTGAGCCTTTGCTTCTACTTTTTCAGACTCCTCGCGGTGGCAACAAGCCTTTTACGGGTAGTCTGCTGCTCCGGGTGCCTGTCCGGCGTTATGTCGTCCGGACCATTAGCCTTGATAGGATTTGTTTGTTCGGTTTGATTATCCGGATTGCCGTTGTCCGGAAGCGGTTCACCCTGCTCCAGCGCTGGGTCTGTATGATCGCTATTTCTGTCGAGGCGGTATTTGGGGCGGCGCTTGCGTCGCTGCTTTGACTGCTTTTCAAGGGAACAAGCTTTCGGTGCGTCCTTCCGCTCCTCGTCGTCATCTTTTGGTGCGTCCACCATGTATACGTCATATGATGAGGTGGCGTTCCAGGGTCCAATGGGCGATGGTTCTTCATCGTCTCCTTCATCAGCGTCCATACCGCCGATGTCTGCGGAGTCGAACTCGAGCATGTCGGTTAAATCATCGATAGTGGCTACAAAGTGGGTGGTGGGTGGGCTTTGAATTTCTTCATCGTCCAAATTCCAACCGTGCTGACCGTAGTCTGGCCAGGGCTCTCCTGATAAACAGAGAGACTTCAGTGTCTTCAGAATGTCGCCCAAAGGCGTGTGCTGAAAGATGTCCGCGGCAGTAAACTCCATAATCGGCGCCCAATCGGATTCGATCGGCAGGGGCGCGGAGGGTTCAGAGTCCGGAGAGGGGTCCGGCTCCTTGGAGTCACGAGTCTTGCAGAGTACGGGGCTCGTGTTCAGCTCAATCGCCGTTGGGATCGCAGCCCCCGAGGTGGCGTCCAATCGCCCATCCTCGATCGGCGCAGTTGGCTCTGAATTGAGGGTCGGAGCCGATGCGGGTGCGGCCTCCAGGGCACTGTTCGGCGGCAGAGCTAGATTGTGCTCGTCGTGATAGTGCGGCGCGCTCGGCAGTGGCTCGAATCCGTCGAAGATCAAGTCCCCGCAGATGTCAGCCGTGTAGTTTAAACTTCCAAATCTGACCTGACGGCCAGGGCCGTAGCTTTCGATCTGCTCCAGACGGCCGAGCGAATCGGCCAGCAGTGCGAAGCCGCCGAAGACGAAGATTTGTCCGGGGAGGAAGGTCTCACCCTGGACTGCATCGCTATTGATGATCGTAGGAGCCATCGAGCCTGGCGGCGACGACACAGAGGAACTCTCAATGAAAGCACCAATGTCGGTGTCAAAACCGGCGGATCTCGGGTAGGGGGTCCCGAACTGTGCGTCTAGGCCGGATGGTAACAGGAGGCAAGGGACACGAAGTTTTACCCAGGTTTGGGCCCTCTCGATGGAGGTAAAACCCTACGTCCTGCTTGATTAATATTGATGATATGGGTAGTACAAGAGTAGATCTACCACAAGATCGGAGAGGCTAAACCCTAGAAGCTAGCCTATGGTATGATTGTTGATGTGTATGTTGTCCTACGGACTAAAACCCTCCGGTTTATATAGACACCGGAGAGGGTTAAGGTTACACAAAGTCGGTTACAATGGTAGGAGATCTTCATATCCGTATCGCCAAGCTTGCCTTCCACGCCAAGGAAAGTCCCTTCCGGACACGGGACGGAGTCTTCAATCTTGTATCTTCACAGTCCAGGAGTCCGGCTGAAGGTATAGTCCGGCCATCCAGACACCCCCTAATCCAGGACTCCCTCAACTTATGACACTTCTATGACGATAATTGTGACAAATCCCGGTATCATCATAGATGTGGTGGGGCGGTTGAACAGGACCCCGTGGAGAGGGCTGGTTGAACTGTAGCCGGTGGAGGAGCGCATGATGGAGGCTAGATGAACATGAGCCCATGGATGAACATTCGCAGGTGGAGGCTGGAGGAGGTCGACGGTGGATGAACAGTAGCCCATGGAGGCAGTCGATGGTGGAGATGAATAGTATCCCGCGGAGTCCCGCTTTGCGGTACGCCACACCCCTCCCGATGAATAGGACCCCCGTTTCGACCGTAGCGCTCCAACACAAGTCCGTTTCCTCCGTTTTGTGGTACGCTACACTCCTCCCGATCAACAAGACCCCGTTTTGACCGTAGGAGGTCCAAGAGAAGTCCGTTTCCTCCGTTTTGCGGTACGCCAGACCCCTCCCGATGAATAGGATCCTGTTTCGACCATGGCCGGCCGAACACAAGGTCGTTACCTCCGTTCTGTGGTATGCCAGGCCTCGTTTCCATCGGCTGTTCCGTCCAAGCCGGTTGGCTCCCGATGGACACGACGACACATTTCCATTCCGACCGAACCAGTTGTACGTACGTGGCCGTATTTACTTTCTTGCACCCTGGCCGCTGTATGTACGTGTACATGCTACGTGCGTGCCTCTACTAAGACATGTGCGCACCTCTACTATGACACGTGCCCTTCCTTACATGGCCATGGTTCATCGCTGCAGCCTGCAGATAGACCGATCATATGTACCTAGACGTTCGCGACCAGAATGACAATGCTACGTACGCTTCGACCAGGTGGGTCCTGACTGTCAGTCACTTCCTTGCGTGTGAAGATGTAGCTGGTGGGTGAAAGTGCAACTATCCCTAGGTGGTTTTGGTAATTCATAACAACATATAGCTCATTGAGCTAATGCTATTCCAAGATGATTATTTCAGGAAAGCTCAATGATTGGCATGGCATGGATGTGAAAGTGGAACCCTCAAAATGCTAAGGACAAAGGATTGGCTCAAGCTCAAAAGCTCAAGACTCTTCATTTTATATTTTAGTGATCCAAGATCACATTGAGTCTTTAGGAAAAGCCAATACTATCAAGGAGGGATGAGGTGTTGCTTAATGAGCCTCTTGCTTCATGTGCTTAGTGATATGCTCCAAAACCCTCAACTACTTTCCCATATCCACATATGACCTAAACCCTAAGCCAAACTCGGTCCTACCGATTCTTCCTATCCGGCGCCATCGAGTTTCACTTGTCATTAGCCACTGCCAAACCCTAGCAATTCGGTTCTACCGATAGGGATCTCGGTCTCACCGAGATGGGGTTGCAAACTCTCTGTTTCCCTTTCGTAACTTTTCGGTCTCACCGAAAGAGCGAATCGGTCCCACCGAGATTGCAATGTAAACTCAGTGTTTCCCCTTTGTAACTTTTCGTCTCACCGAGTTCCACTCGGTCTCACCGAAAGAGCAAATCGGTCCCACCGAGTTTGCCTGACCAACTCTCTGGTTAGCTAATTACCAAATTCGGTCTCACCGAGTTTGTGTAATCGGTCTCACCGAGATTACGTTATGCCCAAACCCTAACCATATCGGTCCTACCGAGTTGCATGTCAGTCCCACCGAAAATCTCTAACGGTCACTAGGTTTACATTTTCGGTCCGACCGAGTTTGTTGATTCGGTCCCACCGAGATTGGAAAACTGTGTGTAACGGTTGGATTTTGTGTGGAGGCTATATATACCCCTCCACCTCCTCTTCATTCGTGGAGAGAGCCATCAGAACACACACACCATTCCAACTCATATGTTCTGAGAGAGAACCACCTACTCATGTGTTGAGACCAAGATATTCCATTCCTACCATATGAATCTTGATCTCTAGCCTTCCCCAAGTTGCTTTCCACTCAAATCTTCTTTCCACCAAATCCAAATCCTATGAGAGAGAGTTGAGTGTTGGGGAGACCTATCATTTGAAGCACAAGAGCAAGGAGTTCATTACCTACACACCATTTGTTACTTCTTGGAGAGTGGTGTCTCCTAGATTGGCTATGTGTCACTTGGGATCCTCCGACAAGATTGTGGAGTTGAACCAACGAGTTTGTAAGGGCAAGGAGATCGCCTACTTCGTGAAGATCTACCACTAGTGAGGCAAGTCCTGTGTGGGCGATGGCCATGGTGGGATAGACAAGGTTGCTTCTTCGTGGACCCTTTGTGGGTGGTTGCTTCTTCGTGGACCCTTCGTGGGTGGAGCCCTGTGTGGACTCGCGCAACCGTTACCCTTCGTGGGTTGAAGTCTCCATCAACGTGGATGTAGGATAGCACCACCTATCCGAACCACGGGAAAAACATCCGTGTCTCCAATTGCGTTTGAATTCTCCAAACCCTTCCCTTTACATTCTTGCAGGTTGCATGCTTTACTTTCCGCTGCCTATATACTCTTTGCATGCTTTCTTGAATTATGTGATGATTGCTTGACTCGTCCTAAATTAGCTAAAATCTGCCAAGAACTAAAATTGGGAAAAGGTTAAGTTTTTATTTGGTCAAGTAGTCTAATCACCCCCCTCTAGACATACTTTTGATCCTACAAGTGGTATCAGACTTTGGTCTCCATTTGCTTGATCTCCATAGCTTTTGGTGGTCATAGCCTTGGTTTCACAACCTAGGAGAGTATGGCGTCTAGCGAGGGAAATTATCACCGTAGAGGTCCTTACTTTGATGGTACTAATTTTGCTAGTTGGAAGCATAAAATGAAAATGCATATTCTTGGACATAACCCCGCCGTTTGGGCTGTGTGTTGGTTTGCAAGGTGACTTCTTTAATGGGAGAGAACCAAGCCGTGAAGCTACCGCGGATGAGTTGAAGATGTTGCAATACAATGCTCAAGCTTGTGATATTCTCTTCAACGGATTGTGCCCCGAAGAATTCAACAAAATCAGCTGTCTTGAGAATGCGAAGGAAATTTGGGACACTTTGATTGATATGCACGAAGGTACCGACTCTGTCAAGGAATCCAAGTTGGATGTGCTTCAAAGCCAACTTGACAAGTTCAAGATGAAGGATGGTGAAGGTGTCGCTGAAATGTATTCTAGGCTTGCTCTCATCACAAATGAGATTGCCGGCTTAGGAAGTGAAGAGATGACCGATAGATTCATCATCAAGAAGATTCTAAGAGCCTTGGATGGAAAATATGATACCGTGTGCACATTGATCCAAATGATGCCAAATTACAAAGATCTCAAGCCAACGGAGGTGATTGGAAGAATTGTTGCTCATGAGATGTCACTTAAGGATAAAGAGGAACTTCACAACAAGTCAAGTGGTGCCTATAAAGCCTCATGTGAAGCCCCTACATCATCAAGTGAGAAACAAGACTTCAATGAAGAATTGAGCTTAATGGTGAAGAACTTCAACAAGTTCTACAAGAGTAGAAGCAAAGATAGAAGCTTCAAGTCAAGGTCCTACAATGACAAAAGATCTTCTAGTCGAGAGCGAAACTGCTACAATTGTGGAAGACCCGGACACTATTCCAATGAGTATACGGCTCCCTACAAGAGAAGAGAAGATTCTTCAAGAAGAAGAAGCAAAGAATCACCACCAAGAGAGAGAAGGAGTAGAGATGATCGTTATGAACGAAGATACTCATGGAGAAGCAAGGATTTGGAAAGGAAGGAAAAATCATCAAGGAGCTACACAAGACGAAGACATCAAGCTCATGTTGGTGAATGGGTATCTGGCTCCGACTCCGACAGCCACTCCGAGAGAAGTTATCACTCCGACTCCGAAGATACTCAAGATGAAGGTGTTGCCGGTCTAGCACTTGTGTCAACCAACTCCTACGACATATTTGACTCACCAAATGAAGGAATTGGAAGATGCTTCATGGCCAAAGGTCCTAAGGTAACACACCCCGAGTATGTTGATTTCAATAGTGATGAAGATGACTTGTTAGGTGATGATTTGCTTGTTGACAACTCTAGTGATGAATACTACGATGAAACGTCAATTAATCATGCTAATCAAGATAAAACAAATGACAATGATAAGGAGAAAATTGAGGCTCTAACTAAAGAACTAAACACTCTTAAGTTAGCTCATGAAACTATCTTCGAAGATCATCGAGAACTTTTAAGAGCTCATGAGAAATTACGCTTTGAAAAGCTCAATCTTGAGCAAGAGCATGAGTTCTTAAAGGAAATCAATGATGATCTCCGCAAGAAAAGTTCTTCTTACATTGCCAAGCGTTTACTCTTATCCACTTACATGCCTCAAGTCAAGTCTAGTAACAAGAAAGATTCTTCCTCTAGCAGTAACAATGATCATGCTAAATCCAATATTGTTGCTTCTAGTAGTTCTCTTGATTCCACTAATGATTCTCTTAGCCAAGTTATACTTGAGCAAGAAAATAGCTTATTGAAGGGAATTATAGAGAAAGGAGTGTACAAAAGCCTTGCCGGGAGTAAGCAATTCGAGGAAATTGTGCGCAAGCAAGGAATGCATCGGAAGAATCAAGCTGTTGGTTTTGAACGAAAGTTCAATGCCAATGGAGTTGAGTGGGAAGAAGATCAATACCCCAAGACGAAGTTTGTTCCTCAACAAGAGAAGTATGATCCTACTTCCTTCAAAGGGACACAAGCTCAAGATGATCTTCCACCACAAGACTACAAGCAAAAAGGTAAGGACAAGTTTCAAGAGGAGATTGACGCATTTGAAGAAGCTCCTAAGACCTTAGTCAAGTGGATTCCCAAGACTACTTCAAGTTCCACTTCATCAAGTACGACTACAACTCCAAGGATTCCCATCAAGATGGTGTGGATCCAAAAGAAGAAGAACTAGAGAGTTCTTGAGGGTGACTCCGCCAACATACTTCACTCTTATCATTTTGGCAAGGACAAGTGCAATCAACTTCCACATCTTGAACTAGTTCAAGGAGTCACAAACCCTCTTGTTGGTAAGACAAGGGACAAGGTAACCTAAAAGTTTTCTTGGACATCATCTTTTGTGTGCATCACTCTATGTCTATGGATATCCTTGTTTGTTCCTTGTGGGACTAACCCATGTAGGTATTGAAAGTGCAATTCACTCAAATGGATAGCTCCAAGAGATCTACATCAACATTGAGCATCCACATCTCCAATATCTACATGAGGTCATCATCGACAAAACCCAAGGTTAGTTCATCCCTCTTAGGGGGGATATCACATCTAGGGGGAGCTTTACTCTAAGACTTGAGCTAAAGCAACTCTAAAGATGTGAACAAAACAATGCTTTATGTAAAAGTGGTAACCCCACTTGAGCTTAAACAATGAGTATGACCTATGATCAAGTGTTCTCACTTGACTCCTAAGTCAATATACTCATATATAGATGACCTAGTCATCGCAAATTGCTTGATAGATGCTAGAATTGGTTGTGCATGCCTTGTCACATATTTCATTTGCCATCTTATTGTGTGAGCATGCTGGTTGCATATTTTACTCATTCGAGGACATCCACTTGTTGTTTTGATTGTTCGGCTTTATTTCTTTTTGCCAAGTGGATGGACAAGAATGCCTAAGAACCTCCTCTAGCTATCTATGCTTTTCTCGTCTCAAACTCTATTCATGCTGCATCACAAAATTTGATCAAGTCAGATTCGAACCACTCTGTGTGAGGAGCGCTCGGAGTCCCCGATTCGTCATAGAATTAAACTTCCAAAACCTCTTTATGATTCTCGGTCTGACCGATACTCCACTTTCGGTCCTACCGAGATCATTAAGTTGATCTAGGTTTTCGATCATGGTGCAACCGATTTGAACCTTTCGGTCACACCGAGTTTCAGTAATTGCCTGCAGTTATGAATCTCGGTGCCACCGAGTTGTTCCACTCGGTCACACCGACAGAGTCGGGCTATATATAGTCACGGGCAAAATTTTGGAAATTTCTCCGAACCCCTTCGCCCGTGCGATAGCCTGCTCTGCCCTCGTGGTCTCCGGATCATCTTCTCGCCGCCAGCCGCCTCCAGTCGCTGGTCTCCGTCGCCGTCAACGGGAATTCTGCCCCGCCATTGCCGCCGTAGGAAGTCTGCGCCGAACTAGGGTATGGACTTGATCACAGTGCTATTCCCCGTCCGATTCCTAGCACATTGTGTTCTTCATGATTCTTGCCACGTTTGATAAACTTCTATCCAGTCAATGAACTCATAGATTAGGTTTGATTCGAAAATTCTAGGTTTAGGTTTCCGCCGAAACCATCTCGGACCCACCGAGTTGAAAAACTCGGTCCCACCGATTTGGCTTATGCCATTGCACAAGTGAGACTCGGTCTGACCGAGAATTACTATCGGTGTGACCGATTTTGGAACTCTGTGAAACCCTAGCAGTCTCGGTGCCACCGAACTGTGACTCGGTCCAACCGAGTTCACCAGTTCAGGTGCCAAAACTGCTTCGGTATCACCGAGTTTAAAAATCGGTAGATCCGAGATGATTTCAGTGGGAAACTAAAACTAAGTTTTTGGATCATTCTTTTGCAAAAATCTCTGCATTTTGTGATGCTCATCCTTTCTACCTCATCTATAATCTGTTCACAGGGTCAGCAGTCAGAGTGCAGCATGTCAGACCAAAGTGATAGCCAGAACATGTCAGAGCAGCAGGTGCACATGAGTGAGGGCACTAGTCCCTCCAGTTCTTCTGATGAAGGCAGCAGGAGCACTCCTAGCAACTTGCCAAAAGCTGCCACGAGACAGAGGAAGAAGAGGACTTCAGATTCCGAAGATGAAGACTATGTGGCAGAGGAAGAGGCCACTTCCAAGAGAGTTGAGCTAGCTCAAGGGACAAAGCCAGGGCTAAAGATCAAAAGGCCAGCAGGCAGGCAGCCAATGTCAAAGGCCAGAATGTCAACTAAGAAGCCCATAGAGCTAGTTGCAGCTGAGGGCAAGAAAAGAAAGGAAAGGGTGAAGAAGACTGTGGCTAGAGTGCTTGGCAAAGCTTCCATCATGGAAGAGGAAGAAGAAGAAGAGGTAGCTGCACCAGCACCCAAGGCACCCAAGCTAATGGGAGATGCCATAAAATCAGGGGGAGCTGCTTCCAAGGCCAAGCCAGCTCCAAAGCCAAAGCCAAAGAGGAACACAAGAAGCATCCCAGCTGCTGAAAAGAACAAGGCCCCAGTGCCTGAAGCTGCAGAAGAAGAGGAAGAGAATGTCCTAAGGAAGCTAAAGCCCAAGATCCCAGACCACAATGATGCTCATCCTGTGGCTGAGGATATGAAGCTCAGGAGAGATTCAGGGCTGAGGAAGTGGAGAGAAGCAGACCCATATGCTTCAAGGAGGAGGACTGCTGTGGACTACAGATTTCACACCAAGGAGCAGCAGGATTTTTATGAGACAGTGCTGCTAGATAAGAAGCCCATTGTCTGTGATATGCGATGGGTTGATTGGCAATACATTAAGGACAATGAGGAGCACTATCCTGGAGTGCAAGACAGCTTCATAGCTTGTGGAGTAGCTGACTTTGTTGGGCAGAAGCTCACAAAGTGGAACGAGGAGCTTATCATGCAGTTCTACTCCACGGCACACTTCTACCCAGATGGGAGGATCACATGGATGTCTGAGGGTACAAGGTACCAATCCACAGTTGTTGAGTGGGCACAGATCATTAATGCCCCAGAGGAGCAAGATGATGACTTGGATATCTATGCCAAGAAGAAGATGGACCACAACTCAATGTCAAATATGTACTAGGAGATCCCAAATGAAGCACTTGATACCTTCAAGTTTGGCTCAGTACATTACCTTCTGTCAGGGCTCCCGACTATCAATTGGATCTTGAGGCACACCTTATTGCCCAAGTCAGGTGATCACAAGATGATCAGAGGCCATGCTATCAACTTGCTACATGTATTTGATGTACCTCAGAAGTTCAAGGTGATGAGCCTCATAGTGGAAACTATCAAAAGGACTGCAGCAGATCAGAAGAGGAGTTGCGGATATGCCCCTCAGATCCAGGAGCTCATCAACTCTAAGATGGGCACAGGCATATACTTATTGGACAAGGAACACATGCCCATCCGTCCAGATTTTGAGGATAACCAAGTGGTCATGACTGAGAATGAGCCATCATCAGTTCAAGCACAAGCAAAGAAGGAGAAGGCAAGAAAGGAGAAAGATGCCAAGATGCCAACTCAAGAGGAGGCATCTGAGTATTTCTTGAAGACTAAAAAAGAGCAGCTTGGTTACTTGATTGCATCCACGCTAAGGATTGAGCAAAGTCTGGCCACCCTCACTCAGAATCAGCAGAGCCTAGAGAGAATCATGGAACAGAAGTTCTATGACTTGGATGTCAAAGTAACAGAAGTTTAGTCTGCAGTGGAGCAGCTCCAAGAGGACATGCAGGAGAGGAGAGGCAGGACTACCACTCATGCCTTTGCCAGAGTGCCACGAGGCCCGAGGTCATCTGCCGTGCCAGTTGCTGACACCAGAGCCACCACCTCAGCACCAGCCACAGCCTCAGTTCCACCAGCTCCAACATCTACTTCAGCTCCAACTCCAACGTCTACTTCAGCATCTACCGAAGCCTTCGTCCTTGGAGTGATCCGGACTCCACCACCACCAGAAGATCAAGCCTGAGCATCGATCTAGCACTATGCATTTTCTAGGAACTTTTTGGTAACTTGTTGCCAAAGGGGGAGAAGATGTATAGATCATAGGCTTCGAGAGAGAGTGTGTTGCTTTTCTCTCTTGCTTTATTTGGTGGTTTTTTGAACTTGTTTGCTTTTGAGTGCTTGAGATACTACGTCATTATTTGTGAGACATTGATGATCATGTGTTTGATCATAAGCTACACTTAATGTTTGCTTAATGCTATTATCTTATCTATCTTATGTGATCATTCACTATTCTTGGTGATGAGTGCATGTATTTCATTCTTATCATTTTAAGCGCTCCACCAAGATGTATGTGACATGGAAGAGTAACCCATGACTCTAACTCTTTGTGCATTTGCAGTCCAAAGCAAATTTTTAAATATGCACAAATTTAGGGGGAGCTCTTACTTATCACATACTTCTCAAAGCGACGATATATTTCATGCTTATTATCATTTGTCGAAGCTTTGATCTATATGTTTTCATCAATTACCAAAAAGGGGGAGATTGAAAGTGCAACTATCCCTAGGTGGTTTTGGTAATTCATAACAAGATATAGCTCATTGAGCTAATGCTATTCCAAGATGATTATTTCAGGAAATCTCAATGATTGGCATGGCATGGATGTGAAAGTGGAACCCTCAAAATGCTAAGGACAAAGGATTGGCTCAAGCTCAAAAGCTCAAGACTCTTCATTCTATATTTTAGTGATCCAAGATCACATTGATTCTTTAGCAAAAGCCAATACTATCAAGGATGGATGAGGTGTTGCTTAATGAGCCTCTTGCTTCATGTGCTTAGTGATATGCTCCAAAAAACCCTCAACTACTTTCCCATATCCACATATGACCTAAACCCTAAGCCAAACTCGGTCCTACTGATTCTTCCTATCCGGCGCCACCGAGTTTTCATTTGTCATTAGCCACTGCCAAACCCTAGCAATTCGGTTCTACCGATAGGGATCTCGGTCTCACCGAGATGGGATTGCAAACTCTCTGTTTCCCTTTCGTAACTTTTCGGTCTCACCGAAAGAGCGAATCGGTCC